>NW_026623290.1:2208428-2213202 GCF_030028575.1 Malurus melanocephalus
CCGTACGCCTCAAGCAAATCTCCAGATCCTTTGCACTATGCTGTCCACTCTTTTTTCCTGTCCCTCATTTATTTTATCTTCCAAAATTTCCTACAATCTCTCCCGTCCTTCCTGCAATTTCCTCCCTTCTTGCACAGGGAAAGCCAAGGATGGGAGGAAGCGTGTGCTGGGTTTACTTGTCCCCCTCTAAGCAGGGAGAATAAATAAAATACAGCTAAATCCCGATGTGTGCTGTATATCAAASCCTTTCACACTGCCCTTGATGCAGMGCTCTGCAGGAGGAGCCAACCTGCCCTTCTAGCAATAACTGATGGGTTTATTATTGGGCTGATATTTTTTCCCCTCTGGCAAATTGGGTTGATTTTGGTGGGGACAGGAAGAGGGATTTTTTCCCCTATCCTGCTAGATTTGGAAATCTTCCCTGCTTGGGGCAGCCTGAGTCATTTTAAAGCTTGTTTTCAGCCACCATTGTTTTGCCATTAAGATTTTATGTAGCTCATTTCCATGAATACGAGCTTGTGCCATCCAGTTTTTCCCTGTTCCTCCCTCCCTCTCTCTGAGCCACTATATTCACTCTGGACAAGAAAAATAATAGCTCTTTGGTAAACAGAAATCTCTACACTCATTTTACTGGTTTATTGCAATGGAAAAGAGATGTTCACACTGTGCATGCATTAATAAATTCTTATTAGCCCTGAACAGTGGTAGGGGGAGATAAGATAAGCTCTCAACATCTTTCAGGAGTAAACAGCAAAGTGTTAAATTGGTTTAGCAGCTTTTGGATGAGTTTAAATGAGGCGTCTTTTTTTAATTTTAAATGACATCTTTAGAAAGAAAGCAGCCCCTTTGGTTCTTTAATGACACATTCACTTATGTCACTTAATGTTGCATGCTTCTTCTTTTACAGCCTTTGCTGTGATCCAAAGGAAAGAACTTCTTTCTTAGCCATTCTGGTGATTAGCTGATTTTAAAAGTGAAGATTTCCTCCATGAAACTCTCAGCTGGATGCGGCATCAGCAGCTCCTCCAGGGCTGGTGATAATCACGAATTCGGATGGGCCAAACAAAAGTCGTTTTTCCTCAAACAAAAGCATTTCTGCACAGAAAATGGGAGTAAMTGTTGGGTGCTGAGAACTGCCAAGGTTACAGAATCCAGATCTCCCACGGGGAGTTATGTAGCCTGAACAAATTTCTTCTCCATCATACTTTCAACAAGAAAGTATCAGTTTGTATTTTTAAGGAATACTGAGGATGTAAAAGTAATCCCTTTTTTATTTTATATTTATTTTGGGGTTAGAGATTTATGAAAAAAAGCAATTGGATAAATTGGATGAATAACTGTATCATCTCTATTTTGTCCCTGTCTTTTTTAAAATGTCAATAAGAAGATGGGAGCTTTTCCCATGCYTTTTAGGAGATTATTTCACTGGGATTTTGTGCTGTTTCTTAGCTCAGACTTTCCCTTCTGTCATTTTTATCATGCTCCCCTTAGCACCACATTTTTGTACACACAAAACAATTATTTTCTGTCTGCCTGAACACAGTAACTAGAAMGCTAGTCATTACTCAGGGAAGTTATATATATTTAGTTCATCATCTTTTCTCATAAATCAGTCTTTTCAACTCCAAAATCATTTTAGCTGCTCTTTGAATTGTCTGCAATTTGTTGGGTTTTTTTTTCCCTGATAATGAGGTGGCCCAGAAGTGAATGCAGTATTCAAGGCAGGCTGCCACCAAAGTAATGGGGACCTGGATGATTTCCATTATCTGCTGTTTGACACAAACCTTCCTGTGAACACGACGCAAGAAAAAGTCTGTTCTTGCAAATGTAACAGWGCTGAAAATGTACATAATCTTCATGGTCTGAGTTTAATGCTGGGGCTCCCAGGCATCTGCATTCCTTGGATTGTCCTATTTTTCAATTCTGAAGGTTTGCTCATTAAGGAAAAAAAAGGGGGGGAGCTTTGGCCTTTCAATCCCTGTTCCTGATGTCGTTGTCCGGGTGGCTGAGGACTGAAATATGGAATCTCTCATCAAAACTACAAACTTCTGCTCCAGGTACAGCTCTAATTATTTTAGCAGCTTCTGAAATCCTTCCTCAGCTCCAGCTCTTGTCAGATCACTCTGCTCAAGCCAAGCTCTGGGCTTGAAGCATTTCCTGATCCATTTTTATGGTGCAGCCGTCACATAAATACAGCCCCAAGTTCTCCTTATGGCCATCTGGGGACCTGCTAGCCAGCCTAACAGCCCTGTTATTTTGATGTTAAATAGAGCAGGAAGAGCAGGGCAAAAAACACAAACCAAACCCCAAACAAAACAAGAAACCCCCACTGTGCAGGGGGATGCTGAGAATTATTTCCTTTATCCACGAGCGACAGCGGCTGCTCCCCGTTCATCCCCGTTCCTATCAGMCATGGCAAAGAGCAAAAATCAATGGCAGGGAAGGAGGATCGATGCCAAGGAAAAATRGCAAGTTTTGTTCTAAAAGATTTGGGCTGAGGGGTTTTAAAAAATCCCGCCGTCTGTGGTGTTTCTCCGCGTCGACAGCGCACTGTGGGTAACACCGGTGTCACATCAACAACATCTGCTAAAAGCTGAATCGTGCAATCCATCCTGCCCAGAGACCCAGGGTGGCACAGAGAGCTCACAAACTGCCCCTGCCATCTGCAGCCACCCCAAAGCGGGCACAGCTCACCCACAGGAGGGACGGGGTGGTGACAGGACCAGCAGGAGTGGGGTGACCCCACAGCAGTGCCAAACCCCACTGTTTGCTTGGTTTTGTCACCCTTGGGTGTAAGAGCAATCCCCAGTGCCACTGTGGATGGACACTCTGGGGACACTGGTGTGGCACAGGGCACAGCTAGGCTGTGCAGATGGGGAATTTTAATTCATTAAATACTGGGATGTGTTTCCAGCCATCCCAAAGATGACAGAGCAGAGATGCAGGGAATACCCTAACACTGTCACCCCAAGAGGAAGGTTTGCATGAAATGGCTCTGGAGAAGTTTTATCTGTTCTGTCTATGTGAAATCTCTAGAAATCCTCTGAGATTTGATGTATCACCCATCAGAAAATCCCCATTTTCCTGCTGGAACATTTTRTTTGCATTGCTTGGGTCAGCGCTGGCCCCAGGCAGCACCGGGAGTGCAGTGCCCAAACCCAGGTTCTCCAAATTTATTTATATAATGCTGCAATTTTGGGTGATTCCTTTGGATTTGATAGCAAAAGGCCTTGGGCAGAAAGGAGCAGGGACAGGAGCAAAATAATTTTCTCCTGGGGCTGGCTGGGTTTGCAGCCTTCAGCACGAAGCCCTGGAAACATCCATAAGGACTTGGAAAAGTAATGAGGATTGGAAAAAGTCAAATTAAAGAAAAAGTGGCCAAAGCACATATATTTGATGCAAAATCCTAATAGATGGAGGAACTGGCTTCCTGCTAATCTCATTTAACATCCTTTTCTGCAGAAACACAGGGCTGAGGTGCTGGGGGAGGATGAAACCATAAAGCCCTCAATTTGAATGGAACATTTCACCCAAATTAAAAGGAATGGCTTTTCCCCAGAGTCTGAATGTGTTTGACAAATAGCATAATTTTATAAAAACGGTTTTWGTTTCTTTAGACCTGAAAACAGGGAGTTCACTTTGACATCTATTTTTAGCCAGACTGTGAGCATTTATTGCCTTTTCTCCATGTACAGATAAAACAAATGCTCCCCTCAGAGTTGTTTGCTTTCAATAGCGCAGAGCCAAGCAGTTGTTTTAATTAGAAGGTTTTCTATAGACAAGGACATTTTCCTGATACTTTTCCTATAAAATAAGAAACTTTCTGCAAAAATTGCTGAGAGTTATCCGAGACAACAAACACAGCCCAAAATAAAGGGAAACCTGGCCAGGTTTTCCTGCAGAAATCTGGAAAAACGGAGCAAAAATGGGAAGGAGAATGACATGGAGAACACAGTTAGATAAAGTTTCATTTGTCAAAGGACTGTGGAGGAAAAAGGCTGATGTATTCCAGGCTGTTGTGGAGTGTATTACAGAAGCAATCTATTTTTGTTCTGCTATTATACCACGGAGAATTCATCTCTCTGCAACAGTGGAAGCGATAAAGGGAAAAATTGGCCCTTTTTTCCTGTAAATGGACTCCAGGACTGTGGTGCAGGCTGCTCTCCCTGCAAATCTGTGCCTTCCCAAGGGAACAGCTGAAGCCAAGGTGTTCCTGAAGATCCAGAGCAAAACTCAATGATCAGGGACAAGAGAATGAGTCTCAAAAATAATCAGACTGAGATGGTACCTGGACTGCAGAGTAAATCACACACTTGGAGGTTTGAGACGTTCCAAAGGCTTTAGGACAGATAAAATCATTTGCCAACGAGCTTCTTATTAAGTCTTGATTTTATTTTCCTTTCCTTTTTTTCTTTTTTTTTTAAGTATTTTTCTTTAATTTCTTTAAGAAATTTTTCTTTTCTTTAGAAGAAATATTTCCAGGAAGACGACACAAATTCAGTACCATATTTGGCACAGAAAAAGGCCAAAATTCTCCCTCAGAAAGGACARTTTAACCTCCAGATGCTGGGGGATRTGACATTTGTCATCTTTGATGACAGCCAAGAGAAGAGCATCTGAAATGTTCTGTATCAGAGGCATTGGACATATTGAGGGGCAGYTCTTGGTTCCCTGAAAGAATGGTCATGAAATAATACAAAGGAAAAGCAACTTTGCATTTGTGCAGTCAAACCAGAATCCAGCCTGGTGCCACAAATTATTAAAAAAAAAAACA
>NW_026623290.1:2214124-2219528 GCF_030028575.1 Malurus melanocephalus
GAAGAACTCTCGGGCTGTGCACAAAAAAGGGAAAAAATATGAGGTGGTGAAAAGTTCTCAGGGATCTGTGTGAGACAGGGGATGGAGATTTGCCYTCTGRGGACAGTTTGGTGAATTAGGGGTGAATCTGCACCCACTGCCTCTCCAAAGCCAYATTTTGAGCCCAAATCCAGCAGCTCTGGGTGGCTTTTGGGCACCCACCCAGCCTTGCTGTGCCAGGAGCACGGACAGACAGCATCAGCTGAGCTCAGGGGGCTCAGAGCCACCAAAATCTGGAGATTTGGGCAAAGTGTGAGCAGCAGTGTTTGGCCAAAGTGTGAGAGATTTGGGTARAGTGTGAGAGCAGTGTTCTGCCCTTCCTCACCAACCTGAGGGGCTCTGATGATCACCTGCACTCTTTGCATTCCATGGATGAAGGGCAGACATGCAGTTCCCAACTTTCCCATCGTGTCTCCATGCATTTTTTTCCCAGTAAATGTATAATTTTCAAAGTTTTATTAATTCTTGAATAATGCTCACCACTCTCCTCTGTTAGAGAAGCTCCAGGGAATAGAAAGAGCGAGATCATACCCAAAGCAGATGACCCCTTTGGTCTGCTGAGGTCCTTGGAAATGTCCTGTACTGCAGATCCTGCTGTCCTTCTGGTTGATAAATAATTTAGATCTGGATGTTTTGAATCCCTGGCTTTTTATGAATATAGAAATTTATTACAAGTACAGAAAGTCTCACCTTTATCAATAATTAAAGTTGGTTACACAAAACGACTTCAGCGAATGATCTGAAATTTAAGTGAAAAAATGGGATATTTGTCCCTCTTCTATAGAAAAAAAAAAAGAGAGTGTTGAGGGATTGAGAACARTAAAAGGGCACATAGGAGGGGTGAGTGGATTACATCTTCATCTCCCTGACCTGATGGATTTGTGACTACACCTCTGTAATCTTGAGGAAAATGAATTCAATTCAGAGAGAAGCAGGAGAGGWGGAGGGAAATCTGCCATCCACATTCACATAGGTGCAACAGGTGTAAAAATACAATATCTAGCATCCGTATCTTATTACACCCACCACTAAACCAGGGTGCTATTAGCAGTCGTGGCACAACAGAGAACAGGAGGGGAGATAAAGAAGGAAAAGAAATCAGGATTGATGTTCTCCTCCTGTATTTGTTATCTCACAGCACCAGCAGCAGAATACAAATCAAAGCACCCCATGCACCAGAGGGTGGGATCCTTGGAGGCTCTTGTTTTATGGATGAAATAAATTCAGTTGTTGGGGGATGAAAGGCTCTGTGAGTGTAAAGAAAACCTCACCTTTTGCATATCCTTTTCCCCTGGTCAAGAGCTTCAGGAGAGTGGTGGGAAGAAAATACCAACAGTGGTCACAATTTTTCCCTCATCAAAAGAAATGTTCACATAGACTTCTTCTACTCCTTTCACAGCAGTGAAATGACACTCAAGGTATTGCTGCTCAYTTGAAGAGRAAAAGGAAAWAAAGAAAAAAAAATTAAATTAAAGGGGAAAAGATTTTAAAAGGAAAATGAGCWGACTAGGGAAAAGTATGTGAGCAAAAGTGGAAAAAATTACGTTTTTCATGTTTCAACAGAGACCAACAGTCGGTTTTTTTCCAGTTTGCAGTTTTCTACCTGAGAACACAAGTTTATATGTTTTACAGACCAAATCAGCAACTGTTACACTCTGAAGGAGCCTTTATCTCCCYGAGAATGTGAAAACACAGGAGGCAGCAGGCTGGCAAAGCCATCCCACCATCTCCTGCTCTGCCCTGGCAGCACTGCAGGGTAAATTCCCACAYTACACCTCACCCTGGAATGAAAGAGAGATTTCACAGCTCTTTTTGGGCTCAGTAGTGAGAGCTGAGGCTGAACTGAAAACCTACCTCATATATTCCTTTAAWGTTATTTCTTGTAGCTCAACATGTCAATCTTCAACTTTTCAGGCTTGTGCYCTTTGCTGGAATACACTGATTTACAAGGTGGAGTCAAGAAATTGGCTGTTATAACAATGTCCCTCATAAGCACACTAAATCTCCTAAATTTCCATCACAGAGATTATCCCAGGGGTGGTGGGATCCTTGGGGTTCCAAATCCATCGTGCCCAGAAGGCGATTTCTCTGGAAAATCAAACCTCATTCAAAACCAAAGGGCACTTTTCAGATTGGTGATGAAATTCTTAATTACGCTGCATCAACCACAGAGAAGCAAATTCTCTCTCAAATTATGCACATACATCAAAACCACCCTCTGTTTCAGAGACAAATGCCCAATCAATCCCATCTATTTTGCCATCTACAGCAGACACTGCATCAGGCTATTTTATAACTATAAATTTTAATATGCTTTTCCTCACTGTAGTCAGTCAACTTGTGATTATCCAGGCTCTGGGAGGGAGCTGAACTAACCCAAATAAAGTGAAGCACAGCTGAACAGAACTGATGTAAATCAGATTGTGGAAATAAATGTTTTATTTTCTGTATTAATCTTAGCAAAAACTGGAGCAGCCATGTAGGAAAGGTCAATGAGGGGAATAAAAGTGTTTTATTTTTGGTGCACCAGRGTTCATTTGCAGCTGGATAATCTGCCCACACGTAATTAAAAGCTGATGGTGTCCGTGCTGCAAGCTAGGGGAGATTCATGGAAAAAAGCAGATTTTGTTTTTGTTTTTGAATTCTTTGCAAGGATTCTGCTGCTTGGTCCCAGTGATGGATGGGGATGGAGCTGGGGTGCARCTCACAGCTCTGTTCCAGTGATGGAACAGCGAAATCCTGACCAAATGGCAAAATTTAACATGATTTGGAAACACAGGGACAGGGTCACAGACAGGAGTTAAAAAACAGCTCAGCAGAGGAAAATCCACAGCTCTGTGGGAGCTGCACCAGGGCCCAGCTGRGTGGGCAGGATGGACCAAAGGGAGAAATGGAGCAAAGCCACCCTCCCACAGCTCTTCTGGTGCACTCAGGGGAGCTGCACACGCAGGAGAGGCAGATAATGCTTGGAAGAAAWGCTGTACCTTCAATAATCATCCTTTTCTGTACACTCAATAATCTCCCTTACAGAGATTTGATTTCCTATTACATTATTCTGAATTGTATTAGAGGTCGCACGCAGAATAAAGATTGGGCTCCCTCATTCTTTTATGTCTCTAAACCCAGATGGAATGCTAGAAAACAATAAAGCTCCTTTTCCTTTATTTTTCTTCCCTTCTCTCTTTACTTAGAGGAAAAGGTGCTTAATAATAGTTTTAAGATTAAGAAAGAAAATGGGTATTTAAAAAAGAAACATATTCCTCTAGGGTCACTCTGAAAAGCTGCTTCATTATTGCCKAGAACCAATGGAGACAAAGCCAGCATGTCATCAAACCCTTAATACAGCATTAGATCTAATTGAATCTTTTGCATCTATTTTTAATGAGCAGCTTGTTTGTTTAATGTGATGGCTACATAATTATGAGTATGAGTTTGTTCTCTACTTGGGACATATTGGTTCTAATGCAATGACATTTAATTACTGCCTCTCAAGGAATTATAAGAAGCAGGCTGCCAGGCAGGAAATGCAGTGAATTATTCCCTGTTTATTGGAGTGAAGAGCCCACCCCGAGCCTTTCATCCCGGGTTCCTCCACCCCCATTTAGCACTGGAGCTCTACAGCAGCCAGCCAACCTGTGCAGATGGGTGAGACTCACCATAAAATGAATAAAAATGCTCCCATTAGCTGTGCAATAGCTCAGAGCAGCAATAGTGAGCGAGAGGAGTGAGGATGGGATCCAGCTGTCGAGACAGAGACAGGAGCACACGTTGGGAACGCACATCTGTTTTCTAAGAAAGCATCATCTGCTTTCCTTGCAGCCCTGTGACCGTGTTTCTGTCTACCCCAGAGCTCAGAAACAGCTTTAGAAATCCACCAAGACTCCTGTCTGTCCTGATTTCTGTCCCCAAGCCCAGGACTCGACCTGCTGTCCCTGCCACATGTCCCTGCTCAGCATCTCCTTYGTTCTGCTCCACCAATAGAGGTGACAGCAATTATTGCTGCTGGTAACACCCACAGCAAACCTGCCCTTCCTGCCCTGCTTGGTTTTAACCAAACCTGTGCCCCAAGGCCCCCGTGTGCCTGGTGGGTTTTGTCCCTTAGTGCTTCAATCACAGGTGTCTGTCCCCCAAAATTGAACAAAACCATTAAAAATGCAAATAAATCATTTCCCTCCATCCAACCTCACCTCAGTGGGAACAGCCTACATCCCTTGACTGTTGTTTTGAACTCCTATGGCTGTTTCTATTTTCACCTTGGGTTTGAGCCTCCCTCACACACAACCCCATCAATAGTGAGAGTTTGCTGCTAGGACTTGGTCTCCTCGTCCCATCTTGKGTGCCAGAAAAATTGTTGCCTTGAACRGACAATTTTTAATAATGACACAGACACGGTTAAGGGGATAAAAAGGGTTTTACCTCAGTATTTGGGATCCCAGGTGCACAACTTGATGGCAGAATGCACTCACATGTACAGCACGGATACAAGTTTCATAGATTTCAGGAATTAGCATATCTAGCTAGGATTCCCCAGTAAGAAACTTAACAAATGCAGTAATGTCCCCCTATTCTAATGAATCCCACCCCAGATGAGGCCAGAGCCCAGTTTACACAGGATGTTCCAGACAGAAGGCTTCACCCAAGGCTGGAGCTCAGGTTTAAGCTTCACCCAAGGCTGAGCTCGGGTTTAAGACAGCACAGGGCACTCTGAACCCTTCCTCAGGGTGTTTGGTCTCTCTGCCCAGCAGAATTCCTAAACTGATCTGGAATATCAGCTACAGGAATTACCACAGCATGCAGGGCTAAGGGGTACAAGGAGGATGCATAGAGGGTACAGAAAGCATAAAAAGGAAAAGCAAAAATCATCAAGCATCAAGCTGAGCACAGAGCTTCACTCCAAAATCCAGCTGTGGATCCTCRCTGCTGATGCTCAGCCAGCCCTTGCTTGAACAGAATGATGTTTTGGGGCTGTGGCCATAAGGGAACCCCTTCAAAACCCCTGGTTTTACCTCWACAATGTGTCCTGCCTGCTGCTTTCCTGGGCTGCTGCTGTGGCACGAGTTAATTGGAGAGCAATCAGGGAATATCATCACTCTGACATGAATAGCTGCACAATTGCCATTATTTCCAGCAGAGGTACAGGGCAGTCCCCACAAATAACTGTACAATTGGCTTAGATAATCCCTGTCATTGTTCTTGAAAGGTTTTCTAGATAACAGTGGCCGTTGTTGAGAGGGATTTCACAGGTAGGYATTAACAAAATTAAAGATTCAGAGTTTGGCCAGACTCAGAAACTTCACTGACATCACCAAATCAGACCTTTGTTCATGTGAGATAAAGCCCAGGCAACTCCTGCAAAGTTTTGGTT
>NW_026623290.1:2219543-2244133 GCF_030028575.1 Malurus melanocephalus
TTTTTTTTTTTTTTTTTTTTTTTGTTTTTTTTTTTTAAGTTGCACATTTTGTCCTCCCAACTGGAATAATGGCACAGAACAGGAGGAGGAGAAGGGACAGCACCCACTAAAACACCAGCTTGGGCTGGCAGTGAAATATCACACTCAAATGCCTGAATAACCCACAGTGAAGAAAAGATTAGACAAATGAACAATAAAACTGATTGTTCCATCTTGTCCTCAACGGATGGGAAAGTAATGAAAATCTCATGAAAGATAGATGGTAAAGTTAGTTTAAAATGGATTTAATGCAAGTAAAAGAGGATGAGGACTCATTCTAGGCTACYGATTTCTATTTTCTGCATTTTAGCCCTCCTAACCAAGTTCTGTCTCAGCAGCCATTAGGAGTTTAACACAGGGTTACATTTTCAGTCAAAATCCAAGCAGCTTTTAAGACTTTGAAGGAGCACAATGCTGCATTTTGAAAGATTAGCAAGGCTGTCCTTGACTGGGTCCTTGTGTATTTAAAAGTGAAGTTCAAACCTGGGTTTTTTCTAGTGGAATGGGGGGATGGGGAGTAATTCAAACCATCACTCCTTTTTTTTTCTTCCATTGAATTGGGCATAAAGTAAAACTATACCAAACTTGCAACAAAAGGAATAAAGGTTCACGAAGAATTAGCTGGAAAATGAGTGGCTCTTGTGAAGATGAAACATGTTCCAAAATTAGCTGAGGGTTTGTTTTTTCATAAATTCGATACTCTTTGTCTTTCACTGCTTGCAGATTTTAGAAAGAATGAGCTAATTTTTCCCACTTTGCCTCCTCAATATTTTTCCATGGTATAAATAATACATAACAATAACAATATGTGGAAGAARTGGAATCTCGATGTCAGAGCTGGGCTGGAGGCAGACACAATGTGGACAAGGGTCATGCACCTCAAACCTTCATGTCAAACAGGCAGGACCACGAACAAGCAAAACCATCCTTAGTTAGGGGATGAGCGACCTTTTAGAYGGGCAAAAATAAGAAAAAGTCCTTTATAAAGCAGGAGGATACAAAGCCCTGCCCCAGGCTGCCCACACTGCTGTGCCAGTGACTCAGCACCGAAAATGAACCTCTCCAGACCTGAGCAGAGGGAGCAGYTCCTCTGACTCATCCCCTAGAACACAATTCTGCCACAATGCTGCCAAAATGCCAGCGGGGTCCGTGCCAAAGGTGCCACAGGGCAGAGTTTGGGCAGCCACTCCTGCCTGGAGTGAGAGCRTTGGCATCCCCCAGGAGCACAGCTGATATGGGGCTGCTGCAGTGGCCAGCCAGGGCTAATTYGATAATAGTAATAAGTTAATAATTAATAGAAAATGGCTAATTAGCCAATTTAGAGCACTGAAGCCCCTGCCAGCGCTCTGGCTGAAGGATGGATCCAGATCTCTGGAGTTTGACAGCAGCGTCCTTGATCTTTCAGCTGTATAAATAAATACATAAATAAACCCCACACACTTTCCTTCAGAAATAGATGGGATTTTCCACACACAGAAAGGAGCAATCCTCTGCCCAAGGTTTCTTCCATGCACATCCCCAGGACTCGAGTGTAACAGGGGATCTGCTGCATCTCTGAATCTCTGCTGCCACGGAGCAGCTGCTGGTGCTCAGTGACTTTCTGCACCAGCGCTCCTCTCACGAGCAGCACCGATTTTTCTTTCCTCAGAGACTGAAGATGCAGGGTCTGACTTCAGTTGATTGATTTTGTTGGGGATTGTGTCTGCACCGGGAGGGATTGGATGCGCCTCAGCCCCGGGATGAACAGTTGTACCAACAGCAAGGACACAAATCACTCAGTCACCTGCAGAAAATGACTGTGGCACAGTAAATCCATCCTGCACCCTGCAGTGAATCCATCCTGTGCTCCCAAGMCAAAGAAGCAGCTCCTTTCTTAATGAAACTCCCATGGGAACAGGGTGCACGGTAACTTTGCAGTCCCTGAGCTAAAGGAAGGAGTGCCACCTTGGCAAAGTGAGTGCTTTTAGGTGCAAGTTCCCAAGCTCTTTTTCAGTATTTATGAACCACAGGCTGCTTTTGCTGGGTGWATTTTTCCACTGTGGCTTGGCCTCTCAGAAGAGCTCACTCTTGTTCCCAAAAAACAGCCCCACCATCACATCCCATCCAGCGAGGGTGGCCCTGTCCTGTGACAGTTTTGCCATTTTTTGGGCACAGCCACATGCCAGCTGATCATCAGATGGGGAGAACACGACCATGAGCCCTGTGCTGCCTTGTCTTGGGGTTTTGGATACTCCTAACCCTAAAAAAACAATGTCAGCAACCAGGATGCTCTCAAATATCACAAGCAGGGCAGCCTGTTGTGTTTTCCCTTCTCCACCCCATACCAGCATTTTGGGTTTTCCTCCCTGCTGCAGGAGGAGCAAACGTGCTCCCAAATGGCAAATGGTGCAAACACAGGCACTCCTCGGGCCCTGCTGAGAAGGGCACATCTCTCCCCAGAGGATCATCTCCCTGCGATCAACACATAACACTGAAAGACAAATGACAATGAAAAGGCCTCTCAAATTTAATGGGCTCCATGAATTACACTGCCTCCCGTCTGCATGGACTGTCACTCTTCCCATTAAAGAGTCCCTGCCAYCAGTAATCCATTTTAAGATTTATAGACGTGGAGATTTATGGACTCGCTGTTCTTATCTGCCTTTTCTCCCCCAGGCTTGTCCAAGGGCCCCCRAAATGTGGGAATCCATCCACAGCCTCCATCCTGCATCTGAGCATATAAAGCTATGATGGGATGGAAGGATTTTGGATTGGATACCAACAAAAGTAATAATGCTGATAAGGATAGCGARGATGATAACTGTGAGGGGGAGAGAGGGGAGCAACAGCAAGGACAAGAAAGGATAAAAGATGAGCAGGAAATAGAAGAGTGGCATAATCCAAAATTTCATATGTTTTTCCCAATTCTCACTGTAAAATTCTGTAATTTCAAGAAGGAAAGAGAGAAAGAGAGAGAGGAAGGAAGGAAGGAAGGAAGGAAGGAAGGAAGGAAGGAAGGAAGGAAGGAAGGAAGGAAGGAAGGAAGGAAGGAAGGAAGAAAAATATTAGGTTAGTTTGACTCTTTCGTCATTTTTTTTCTTAAGGGGGGAAAAAAAAAGAGTTTGCATCCTTGCAGTAAATGCATTCAGGTCCCACTTTTGCACCCAGGAAGGCCACTTTACAATGCTCACAATACAGAACATGCTCAGGTGGGAGTTTGCTGACATTACAAAGTCTCTTCAAACAGCTAGAGCMATTCTAGTACAAATGAGCCTCAAGCTACCTGCTTTGCATATTTTTATCTGATTGTAGTGCAGTTGCACAGTTTGATAGTGAGTGAATACCCATATGTGGATTAACACCTCCAACAAAAGCATTTGAGGATGCTCATGCTGCCTGAAACCTGTCTGTTTGCATGTGCAACTCAATTCCAGATAAAACTGCAAATACTTACATGACTTAGAAATCAAAGCACTATTCAGAAGCTTCTGACTCATTCTGGGCCTGATTTTGGGACATGTGTGTGACAAACAGTTGTGCTCGTTCCATTCTTCTACACATTATTCTGACAGCAGGTAGTGTTTGAGGTAATTCTGAAAAAGCAGCATTGGACTGAATTCCTYAGATAATGTTAAAAATCTCTGTTCTTTCTGAGTATTTCTTTAGGTGTTTGTGCCTGTTTGTTTGTAAGGAGAATTAGGACAAATCTTTCTGTGAGTTTTGTTGCTGTTGAAGAAAGCTGTAATGCATGGTGAGCCACCAAAGAAAATGCTCTGGTACAAATGGCCACGGTGTAAATCAATGGAAATCTGCAGGGAACACTCTCCATGTACATCAAAAATCAGCCTCCCTTCCCAAATGCACATTTACTTAAAGAGCAGTGAACTGTGGGGACTGAATGTGTAAAATATTTTAATTAGCYCCCTCTTCCCCACAGCCATTTCCACAGACTATCATCTCCTGGAAGCCGTGTCTGTGCTGATCCTTTCCACCACGCACGTGTGGCAGCTGCCAAAGTAATTACCAGCACAAATTTCACTTTCTGTTTGCATTTTCCAGCTCCAGACAGAGAGAAACTGGCGTTGGATTAATTTTGCTGTGCTCTTGGGGATGGGCTGTGCTAGGATTCGTTTTACATTGATCCTTCTCAAGTTCTTCAGCAGACACAGCTATAACCCRTGAAGTCAAGAGCTGGCTTCCTGTGCTCCAAAGTGTCACACAGGAAGGAAGCCACGAAGCCAAAGCTGTTAAGATTCTCCTCCTTGAACAAATAGTTTCCTAAATAAGTTCTCTGGGTTCACTGCCTTTAAAAGTGTTTTTCAGTGTTGCCTTGAACATTACCTGCTGTCAGAGTAATATGTACAATAATGGAGTGAGGATAAGTAGATCTGTGTCTCAGATCCCAAAATCAGATTCAGAATGAGTCAGAAGCTTTTAACAGTTGTTTATTGTTTGGTTTTGGTTTTTTTGGCTGTATATCATTAATATATTTGTATTTGCCTCCCAACAGCGTTATTCTCTTGCAAAACAGGTCCTACACTGGGTCTTCTATTTAYACCACCTTTTGCATGGCACAGTAGCTATCTGAGAAATAAAATTCCTTCGGGCAGAAGTGTAAATGATGGGGGTTTAGAGTGCTTACACTGCTCTTGACCCATCTTTCAGGTGACACCACGGTCAATTCGTGGAGTAACAGCATTGTGRATACCTTCAAAAGAAGCAGGGTGCTCAGCTGCAGGCAAATTCTTGCTCTTTGGAAAGTGCTTTACTGTCTTCTAACACCAAAGGGATGTTTGTGCTGTTCCATGGGCTGAGAAAATGAGAAAATAGTGCAGAATTTGCTCACCTTTCCACTCTCCTGCATCAGGAGGCTGCCTGTGGTGGCCTCCTCTTCCTCCTCCTCCTCTGCYTGAAGATAATGGTTTGAAAGTGCATAACCTGGCACTTGGACATCTTCCCAAACCCATGGAGATGCTGTTTGGCAAAACTTTGGCCTCTCTCCTTCCCCTAAATCTCCAGACAGGCCCAGTTGTGCTGGAAAGCAGAGGGTGAGCGAGGCACAGAGGAGGCAGCAGCCTCCATGCCCACACGAGACCCTGCAGAAGCTATWAAATGTGAGATCAGCTACTGAAAACACCCACAAACAAAGCAGAAGATTGCAAATGCCATTTTGGCAGCAGTCACCAGGCTGACAGGGAACACCATGGCATCAGATGGGGGCAGAGCCCAAAGCTCCCCTTTTACACACACATCCCACCTACTTCAGGTGGCGATTTAGAGATCAGGAAAAGGACTTGACAGTTTAATTTTAAACAACTTGTTTCATGTTTAGGCCATCATGTTGATGATCTGTGTGTCACAACAATAATCAAGTGGGGTAGAAGCTTGCCTGCAATTAGCCCCTTTTCCTGTCACACTCTACAGCATATCAGGCTTCTAATTTTAGACAAATGCTTGCTCTAAAATCTAATTTACATTCTGTTCCAAAAAAAAAAAAAAAAATCCACAAATCCTTGTGTTCCCATGGGTCTGTATAAAAAGTTTCCTGAATGAGGTGAGTCTGTGACAGTCCCCAGTGAAGAGCTGGTCCCTTCCCTCCACCGTGGCCATTCACCCTTCCTGCTCCTCCTGCCCCTTGTCCATGATGCCCAGACTGCTGTAGCCCTCTCAGAGAAAAACATTTCATTTCTGGGTGCCACAAMAAGCAAGGCAGCTGCTGTGCCTCTTATGGCTTCTGTCCATGCACCAYGGTGTATCCTATAAATGCTGAAGGACTCTTATTCCAGGAATKTGTACCCATTAAGGAAAACAGAGCCAAAGCCAGAAAATTATACATCCAGGCTAGATTTGAAGCATTCAAGTGGTGAGAAAGCAGCCTGGCAGGTCCTGCTGCTCCACAACYCTTACACAAAACCAGATTTAAACCTTTCCCCCTGTAATTCCCTCCTTTTACCTCTTTATTCTGGCTCGTGAATAATCTGCATTGAGCTCAGACTAATCCCAGCCAGAAGCCTATGCTTCCAAAGCCAACACCAGTGTCACACAGAGCTTTAAACCTCACTTTAATTTTGGTGCAAATTATGCAAACCAAAGTGTTGACAGCACTGTTCAATAAACCGGGGAACTTCGTTGGGAATTTGTGCTGCGCTGAAAAATGGACAGACTTCTTTCCTTTCTTTAAATAAAAATAAAACAGGAGCATCAYCACCACGAGCAGCTTTTACTAACATGAACCTGGATGGTTTTTAAGGCAGCAAAGAGTCTGTGAGTGATGTCCATGAGTGTCTCAAACCTCAGCTGTGCTGTGGTGGAGCCCTGAGCAGCATCAGTGCCTCCTCAACATCTTTATTAACAATGCACAGCCCAACCCCTGCTGCTTACTGCCAGATTTATGGCCAAACCAAAGCCTTTCCAGGGCTCCTCATTTATGATAACAGGGTTCACATTTGAATTTCCATATCAGGGACATGGCAGAGTCACAGCACTCGAGGTCTGTCCGGTGCGGGGAGCAGAATTCTTGGGAAGGTGCATCTTTCCCACCTAACGGGCTGCAAAGTTGCTTTTTCAGCTTTTGTAAAGTGGAAGTTGCTTTTTCAGCCTCTGCAAAGCGTTTCTCAGGGGTGTAAAGGGGAATTTCGCATCTGAGTGCTGCGAGRTGTCCCCAGGAAGGACTCAAAACTGCTGAAGTTTGAGCCAAGCCTTTCCACCTCCAGCTCTCAGAGGATAATCTCATTTTCCTTTTTTCCAGCATGACTTGATCGTATCTAAACCTCCCCAAATTCCCACCTCAGCTCCAGCTTCCTGTTAAATTTACCTGTTTTTTCTTGCTACATTTTACACTTTTGCCTGCATTAAAGGGCTGGAAAATTCCCAAAGTGATGTTCCCAGGGGACCGTGGGCTTTTCCCACACCAGGAAWGACAGAAATGGTGATGTGATGGTTCAAGGCTTCCTTGGGCACAGCAATCAGAAAATTATCAATAGTTTTTTTTTTAATTCTTGGAGAAGCAGGAGGCTCAGCAGAATGGCTGCCTTGGTTTTTGGCCCGTTTTCAGGAGCTGGGTGGACAGAGTCCCTTGGGAGGCAGATCCTGAAGGGTAAAGGATATTCTTCAGGAAAGAAACCCTAAAAGTGCAGAGCAGCCCATCCCCATGTGGCAAAAGACGTGCCAGAGGGGAAGGCTGGACTGGTTGAACAACAAGGATGTTGTGGAGTCATATAGGGAGAAAATCAGAAGGGCCAAAGCCCAACTTGAACTGAACCTGGCTGCTATAAAATATTTCTATAAATAGATTAGCAATTAAAGGAAGGCTAAGGGGAATGTTCATCCTTTCCAGGATGTGGGAAAAAGCTTAGTGAGAGAGGATGAGGAAAAGGCTGAGGTACTTAACACCTTCTTTGCCACCAGTGAGACCAGTGGTTCTGCTGGAAAACAGGATAAGGAACAGAAGAAAGTCCCCATAATTCAAGGGAAAATGATCAGTGATCTGCTACACCACTTAGACACCCGTATTCTGTGGGGGGACACGGTCAATCTAAACTACTTAACAGGAAATTATCCTTTCCAGTAATTTTTTTTAGCCATCCTAATGGAACTTTTTTGCCAGTAATATTTTATTAAATGTGACAAGGTGATAACAAAAGGCTATAGAAAGGTATTCAGCTTTATTATAGCCTACAGTACTTTTCCATAAAGGTTAATATGGACTCACCACTCCTAATAATTAAATGGCAGTAGTKCTGCTGAGAATATTCAAACCTTACAGTCCTGCCCTTTCAAGACAAATCCTTTGCTTTACATTACACCCTTCTCCACTCTTCTCTGGTTTCCCCCCTCAAAAAGCCACATTTGCAGAAATTTAGGGGTATCTTCTCTTTCCTCCCAAAGTACTACTGGATGCACTATAGTAAAATACAAAATAAAATCTACTGACCAAGACAATTTGAAAACCGACAACATATTTTGTTCCCTAACTATATATCCAAATCAYCAAAGTATTGCAGTCTTCTCTTGGAGCTGATAAGCCATTTAAAATGCATTATATTRGTGACAGACAAGCTGGCATTTGCTACAAGCGTTTTTATGATTCAGTAGTTTTCAGAGAGACTAGAAAACTAAGCAGCAGATTTACAGTATAACAAAATAAAAGCAGAGATCTCATCTGCCTGATGAACGACTGAAGCAGCTTTCATCTCCAGATTTTCAGATGGTTTGCCTGAAGGTGGAGAACTTATTGCTCAGGWTGTGATAACGGTACCCTGAGGCTACAAGCACATGGCATCAGCCCAAGATTGTGAACACACAGTGGGGAGAGAGATTTGCAACTCTGGGGCAGTTTCCATCTAAGCAAGACATGCAAGTGCAATAAATCTGAAAGAAAAGGGAGAGCCAGGTTAAGASAAGTGCTGTTTTTGTGTACAAGGGCCCCAGCAGCCGTGCCTGGCTGGCTGCTCTGTGCAGGAAACGTGGGGCTTTTCAGAAAGAAACAAATTCAAGGGCAACTGCAGCTSAAAGGCCATCACACACACAGAATTTGGCATCAAAAGGCAGGYAGATAGAGTATTCCTGGCTGCCTTGTGCCTTAGCAAACAGATATTAGATAATGCCTCCGTCTTGGCCAAGCAATGAGTCAGTGGTTGAGAGAAGGGGAAGCTTTCTTCACTCCCATTCTCCACATCTGACCAGAGATCACAGCAGATGCCTTCACCCACACGTTTGAAAAGGTCACAGCATCTGCCTGTCTCTCAGCACCAAGGGACACACTCAGCCCACCTTCCACTAAGGGTTAACCAGGCTGTTTCGAGTTAAAATGTCCTAGATGGTAAGAGAGTGAT
Source organism: Malurus melanocephalus (assembly GCF_030028575.1). Lineage (NCBI taxonomy): Eukaryota > Metazoa > Chordata > Aves > Passeriformes > Maluridae > Malurus > Malurus melanocephalus. The sequence goes on from NW_026623290.1 coordinate 2,228,396, forward strand.
GGAAAATTCAGATCATTGCAGCATCCTCTTATTCTGCCTCTTCCACCACCTCTAATCTTTCATCTCTCTCTGTTAGGGCTTAGAATCATAAAATGGTTCAGGTTGGAAAAGACCTGTAAGATCATCGAGTCCAACCAGTTTCCTCTGAACCCAATGGAAAATCCCACAGAAATCAGCTCCCTTCCCACAAAGGAAATGGCCATGAGGCCAGTGTCAGACCTGGACTCACTCTAAGCCTTCTGAGGCCAGTGGGAATACTGGACCAAACCAGCAATAGCATTTTCTATGCACGGACTTTTTGGTGCTTTCCATATGATTTTTAAACTGTGAATTATGTCACCTTTCAAAGATTTGTCCTATATTTGAACCTTGCTCACACTCACCCACTYGCTTAGCTGTAAACATGATTTTAACAAAGCCATTTCAACATCTTAGTTAATTTGTTTCTGAGGCCTTTCTCTACCAGAGTGTGTAATTAAACTAAAAGAGCCTGGAAAAGCCCCTTACAGTAAATAATTTACAAGTTCCTCCCSGGGGACATTTTTTAATTATAACTCCACTGGTCAGATCTTACTGAATAGTCTGAGATAGCATTCCCCGCTGAGATCCTGAAATATAATTAACTTATTCCTTTGGTAATGGTATTTTTTTCCCGAGCCTATCTGTTTCTCATGCAGGGCAGGCAGATTTGTTTATAAACAAAGCAGAGATTGATCGACGCTTTGTCACGAGAACAGCGCTAACGGCAGACGGGGGCACGTCCGTTTGAGGAAAGATGATACTGTTTTGAAGCAATTTTTATAAATCCTACCCTGACAATCCAGAGATATGAGAGAGCAACCAGACAGCCCTGTCTTGGCAGCCTGCCTCGTTCCCCGAGTGCCACTTCATGCATAGCAAACGTAAATAATCCTGACGCGCCCACCACCCCCCGAAACCTTTGTGCTTCGGGAACACTGCTGTACACCATCAAACTGACAGTGATTTCATGTTCTTGTGGCAAAAGGAAAAACCCTGAGCGACAGCAGCAAGGCTGGGGATGTCAAATGAAAGCTGTCACGTTTATTTAGCTCCGTGATTCTCAAGGCAATATACATAAATATCGTTTTACTATCCCCACCAGCTAAATGTTAAGAGCTATCTGCATCAGCCAGGGTCCTGCAGCTCCCCCAGCCTGGCTGATGAGCCTGGAATGATCAACTCCTGACTCAGGAGAGGCTGGCRAGGAACAAAGCACCAGCTCTTTTTTTCCCAATGATACAGTACATTAAATAGTCTCCTCATCCTTTCCCACTGCAGCCGTAGCCAAAAGGGCAGTTTGGAGTGAAAGCAGGAGAGAATGGCTGCAYGAGGTACTGAAAAGTGATCTGCGACAGAAGTTTGGGGACACTCATTGCCTCCAGTCCTGAAAACCTTCAAAGCTCGGTTGCTTTTTCTACACCAATTAGTTCCAGCAACTCCAGTGAGCCCACAAGGACAAAGCTTGGTGCCTCTGTGCTGGATGGGGGCCTGTACTTTGCATCCAAAATCTTGTTTTTCATTTCCCCCCCTCCTATTTTGAACTGTCACACAACAAAACCAAGTCCTTGTCTCTCAGCCCTTGGTTTCTGTACAGCTGCTGCTTCTGGCTCTGAAGCTTCTTCCCCATATGCCAACCTTTCTGCACACAGTCATTCACCTGGTATCATCTGTGGTGAAATACCCACAAGCCAAGCAACCTTATTCTAGTGAAAAATCAAAATTCAGACAGCAAAATCAAAAARCTAATCCAAAGGGCTGCCAAGGACCTAATAGATGCATTTAAAACGTGTCAGATGCAGGTTCCAGGTTTCTRCTGTGACAAACACTGGCTTCAGCGTGGCTTTGTTGATGTTGGTGGCATATGGCACAGTGCTGAGCCTCGAGTGCTGGGTGAACTCAAGCAGCTCTGCAGACAAACCCAAAAACAGGCTTACCACAGGCAAAACCTGCCCCACTGTTTCGTGTTATTGCTCTCCATATGCCAAGGGAAGCTCACAAATGAAGAAGGGATTAAAATACTGACATGACAGAGATGGAAAAATAAAGATAAAAGGTGATATTTTTTTCTTATGACTTTTATTTTCTCATGACTTTTATTCCCCAAAGGTGTGGAATGGTAGGACTCTGTCTCCCTGCTGTAAGGCAGTACAGATGGGAGTACACAGAGAGGCACAGCTCTCATTTGCTGGGRTGGGACAGTGTGCCAGGGAAGGGATGGAAGGTTCAGTGTGATCAGCACAGAGGTATTGAGCAGCCCAGAGTATTGCACAGAGCCAGCTTTGTGTGCTCACTGCTGGGATGCCCAGTGCCAACACTGAAGGGATCTTCTTTTTCCTCCTTAACACAGGATGGAGAAGCACCAGGGAGCACAGGCCAGGGAGACCTCAGTTGCTAAGCCTGTGCTCACCCCAGGGCCACAGGGTTTAATTAGTTCCTGAATTAGCACAATGAAATAGTGCTGAACACGAGCACTCTGAGATGAAAATGTTTGTGTGTGCTGCAGGCATGGCTGTGTTCACAAAAACAGTTATTGTYGAGGAAGCCTTAAGGTCATTCCACTCTGCAGCTGGTCCTTGAGAATTTATGGATTTTTTAATGATGACACAGAGTAGCTTGGTGAAAATAAACAGAGATTTATTGATTAAAGGAAGAGTTAAACATGCATAGAAAAGGTGAAGTTGCACTGAAGAAGAAACACAAAATTCTGACAGTTTGATTGATCCTGATTGGAAATATTGCGTCCTGGTAATACAAGGACAGTGTGCAGAGGAAATYCACTTCTTCTGGATTTCCATGATTGTCCTGAGAACCAGAGAACAACCACCTTCCACCCAAAAATTTATTCCATCCCTAAAACCTGCTCTCTGCAATTCTCAGCATCTCTTTATCACTTAACATAGCACCCACGCTTCACACAGTATTTTGGGACATTATGAATGGCGTGTGTACAAAATTAGAGAACTTAAAGTAATTTTGAATATTGTTTTACTGAAAAAGAACTGTCTCCAGATGGAGAACTCATTGACCACATTTTACATTACAATTTTGTATTCAGATAAAGGAAAGAACATACCAGAAGTATGGACATCAACCTGTTTTATTAACAGGTGCTTCTTTTATTTTGAGACWACTGCAAGGAGCCAAGTAAACAGTCAAAATTATTGCATACACTAAAATTAATTAAGGCTTTTTTCCCATCGTTTTTTTTTTCCCAGCTGACTCTAAGACAATCTCCATCAGTTTCTTGTTTTGCTCATGGAAGCACACAATATCGAAGTACTAAGAACTTTTATCTAATTTCAGAATGGATCAAGAACTGTCATTACTAGAGAGTTCCCTTTTAAACTGGAATAATKAAACTGTTAATTATCAAGAACCTTGTACCTCAAAAATATTATCRGAAGAAATGGTCCTTCCTATAATAAACAGTCACACATTCTTGTTTCTGTTGATTCTAGAATAAGAATTCACACCAGACWTTTGCTAATTAGAAGCAAATCGACACAATCCTCACCACCATTTCCACAGTTACACTGTTTTGTTGAGGTATTTTTCCCAAACACAAATAATATATTTTATTGGTCCCAAAGTGATATATGACAACTAGAAAAAGCCATGATTGATGGATCTGACACTTTTGGTTGGTTGCTCTGAAGGTGGGTTGGTATCCAAACACTTTCAGCAGTCTTCATAAAGGATTTCATCTAYTGGCACATCATTTTCTGTCACAGGCACTGATTCACAAATCTGYTCTTTAAAAGCCAAAGCAATTGTGTAAGGCTTTCCACGGGGATGTTTCATACATCTTTCAAGATAGGTATCATAATATCCTTTCCCTCTTCCCAATCTGTTGCCTTTTTTGTCAAACCCAAGGCCTGGCATGAAGATAAGGTCAAGACCTCCTGTAGAAAAACAAAATAAGCATTAGTGGATGCCCTGTGGATTTCCTGATGGCTTGACTACAACCACATAACTTCAGGCATTTGCAAGAACACAAGCTTCATGTTTTCTAAAATGCTTCCCTTTCTTTGATCAGATGAAAAATACTTTGAATACTAAACCTGTAAATTTACATTTTCATCTTATCAATTGCATACTAGATCARCTGAAAAATAATTAGATCTTGAAAAGCTAGATGGAAAAAAACCCTTACATTTTAGCGGATTTATTTTATCATTTTAACCCCACACTTMCAAATACTAATGATTGTGACTCTAAATCCAGGCAGAGACTGAACTCAGGGAAATTAAATGCAGGAGGAATAAGAAAATCAAATGAACTTTSAACATCAGACACAAAAATAGAAAAGGAAAAAAAGAATGAAAAGAAGATGTGTAAGAGAGAGGGGTGACATCTTCTTGACACCACTGTAAGATGTCACGAACCTTCTCTCAGCCTTCCAAAACAAAAAAAAATCTTGAATACAACATATTGTGAAAGTGGGTATTTGCCCTCTTATATCAAGATGAAGATTTGAAGGCTTGTCCCTTTGTGATGTCAGGTTTCTTTTTTTCCAAAGGATTCTTTTCCTTGGCCTCCAGCAATTTTCCCTGTTGTTCCAGCAGCACACACAGACATTCTGCTTGCCTGCTCTAAATAGCCCTCCCTCCAGGATTCTCGTGAGATTGCACTTGATTGGAACTCAAAATCAGTTTAAAAATTGCAATAAGCTGCTGATCACCTGGAGAGGCTGGCAAAACCCTGACAGAAGACGGCACCAAGCAGCTCCAGATAAAAAGACAWGATTTCTGGCTTTGTTCATGCTCTGGGAAGGGATGTGGATTGGCACCACGCCAGCAGGCAGCTCCAATGTGCACTTGGCTGCACATTTGTTTCAGGAGCTGATTCACATCACTGAAACCGTCTGCCACGAGGARTGACCACCGGGCACGGAGACTGCTGCGCATCCCCATCACTCACACGAGGCTGCTGTGCTCAGTGTGGGAAATCTTGCAAGGAAATCTTCTGAACAAATGAGCTGGACAGGCCTGGTGCTGACTGCTGAACCCAGAACACCCCCACTTATGCCTTCCACAACGCAAAGAAAGTGTTTTGTTTTGTGCTGCTGTAGCAGACACCTAAGAGAGAAGGGCAGTGAGTGGAAAGGCAGCACAGACTAAGAGACAGCTGGCTTGAGTCTGGAAAGAAAGCAAAACAGAGTCTCAGTCCGCTGCTTCTGCCTTCTGACAGGAACAGTGCTCAGCCTTGAGCAGCTTTTCTGTGACCAGCCTCTGCTCCTTCAGCAGGGCTAGGACCTGCCCAGGTATTTTTCTGTTTTTTCCATGTCCACACCTACACTTTTCTGACATTTTGGGCTGAGCTGCTTTTACTACACCTACCTGAGGGACGATGCCCACCATTGAAGGAGATGTGTGGGAGCAGGTACCGAGAAAGTCAGAGCAAAGCAGAGTTTTTCATTTTAGAGGGAATCCCAYCTGAGATCACTTGTCAACTCCAAACTCTGCCTGGAAGACCATTTTAATAGTTCTCATAAGACCAACTCACTTCCCAAGCTCCTGGAGCCTTCCTTCTACTCTTCATTGTCCAGAGTCACTGACATGAACACTCATCCATCATGATCTGATGTCTAATTAGAACAYTGATATAAAATATGCAGGGCACCACAGTGGGAAATGCTTAGGGAACATCAATCTTGCAAATCCAGCTTCACACAGTCAAGAAGCACGGCTTTTCTAAGGAGGTCAGGGGAGTATGGGGAAGGAATCAGCCAAAGGACAGACCACACAATAATTCTGGTTGAAACAGAAAGGAGCTGGGGTGTTTTACCATGCAGCAGTCAACTTTTGACTCACAGCACAATGAAATGAGTGCAAATGGCAAACAAAAAGAGGCCCAAAGGCAGGAGTGTTGTCTCCCTGAAAAGAGATGCCATTTTCATGGTACCACCACGTACATCATGTTGGACATACCACATCACAACTCCTCAGTTTGTTCTTTGCCACTTGTCAGGCCCATGGACTAGGACTAGAAATCAGCCACCCAGACACAAGGTCAGTACCAGATTCTGCAGGTGAAATCCTCCCCTCACCCTCTCCATAAGCTGCCTCACATCAGCCTTGTGCAGGTAATCAGGTGGCCCAGAAACCAGTGAGCACCAATCAGTAATGATGCACAGAACTAAACACACTCTGCCTCACAGTCTGGTTCAGCCGTTTTCCCTCCAGGTGCCTCTCAAGACAAAAAGCAGGAAACATTTGCAGTCTGCTGCTGGCAGGAAGAATGTACACAGGGGGCAAATCTGCAGAGCAAAAAGGTGCCATTTCTCCTTATATTTGTGTTAGAGACAGGAAGAAGACAAGTCAGGGGAAACACCAGGGAAAGAGGAATATGACAAAAACTGTGAAGAGAAGAAATGTGTTTTCTATGGAGTTTAACTGATAGTACCAGGCGCACTCGAGTGAATTTAGATGTACTAAAGCACTCTGTTTTCTTCTGGGCTCTCTGGGAAATAGGGACTCTTAACAAGTTGGCTCCTCTACARTCATGGGGGATTTATGCTGAAGAACTTAAACAAGCTTATGTAAAAYTCATTATGAAAAATTATACTGTAAATACTGTAATAGTTACCCTTTTATTTTTCTTCTGTGGAGCACTGCAATACCGACTGCCTTGCTCTGACTCACAACRTGTTGGCTGATATCCATGCAACTCACACTGCACAAGATTTAAGTAAAATGTCATTCAAGGCTTTTGGCAGAAAAATGACACCACTAACCCTGCAAGGAGCCCAAGGGCAGCTCAAGCAGCCTTAGCCCCAAATCCTTTATCAGGATCTAGAATGGATGGCAGAGGGCTGCATGGAGTAAATGTCTCCCTGCCACGTAACCTGGGGAGCAACAAAACCTCTTGTGGTGTCTGTGGCAGYGTGGGGGAAGAGCTGTCACAGGAAGAGAGGTGTCACACAGATGAGACCAAGATTGCAGACACCTAAGATTGCTATCAGCAATGAGGGTACATCAACAGGATGGCAGCTGAGGATAAGAACATCTTGCCCCTCATGGCACGGAGTCCTCATGCTCCCCAACTCTTTCAGCCCTACAGGACTATTGGCTGCCACTCAGGGCTGTGGCTGTCCTCACACCCTACTGCCCCTGCTCTGACTGACACTGTGTGACATGGTATCCTTGTCCCAGAGAAGACAGGGCCAGTACCTGGGCATCAAACACCACATCAGGTGTTTCAGCACCTCAGAAAAGATGCTAAGGGAAATCTCACCTTCCACATCCGCCCTTCTCCTTGGAATGTGTCCCATGTGTCTGCACACATTAACTGGTGCTTCTTGGAGCTCCACACACACCAGGAGCCCAGAAAGCACAACCACAGTCAAGAGGGTTTTGTTATAGGTCAGCCGTGCTTCTCCTGGAAAACTTGCATGAATTGCTAAAGGCTGAAAACATGTTCACAAGCAACRACATAGAGAATATCCACGGTTCCTTGCACACTTTAAGCTACTGGGTATACCAGCAAAGTTAGTAATTATGATGACAGTCACCTAATACTCAATGTATCTATGGCATAAGCTCTTGTGGCTACAACTCCTTCCACTGTGTAGCACCATGCATGAAATAATACACCCTGATTTATCTATCAGTGTGGGCACACAGCCGTGCTGACACAGCCACACAGCCTTCATTTCTACTGCTAAATGCAGCACAGCCAGAAAACAAATTGATTTACAGGATCACAGGTGGTCAATACCTTAATTGTCAGCACAGTGTCTGGCACTGCCAGTCCAGGTGAYGTCCGTGACTGCTCCAGGGGACAACATTGCCATGTGCAGTAAAGACAGAAGGGGACAGGTCTGTCTCCTCCAGACAAAAGGACAGAAGCCAAGCTCTGTGCAGTGGACAGGACTCACCTGTGCCATTTATCCCTGTGCTGTTTGGCACTGTAGATGCAGTCACAGTGTCTGAAGCTGTCCTGTGGGCGTACAGGCACATTCTGCTTGCACTGACCCACTCACATCGACGCAGACACCCCTTATGTCACACAGAAGTGAAATGACTGGYCAAGCACTCAGGAACTGTGTGGCAAAACTACAAGCAAGAGGCAGGTGTGCAAGCTGCACATGGCCTGACTTAGCCAGCAGACCAAAACATTAGCATGCCCTCTCAGTGTTTTAAATAAGAGTACACGGTTTCGTTTCCTCTAGGCAGCTGCAGTGAACCTCAGTTTGGCAGTGCATTTCTCATTACCTTTCATGATGATATCAGGTTTGATTTGTTCCCCAGGGAAGGATTTTCTCCTTGCACCTCATTACYTCTCTTCTCCTTAATCTGATGTTCCYATTTGAAATGCCAGCCGGCATTTTCAGAAGTGCTCCTGACAATGGTTAATTATAGAARGGTCCATAAACTGCACGGATACAGGTCATGTAAAGACTGCTGGGGACTTGTTCTGCCCTCAGAAGGAGCAGCCAGCATGGCCTCTCTCCTCCCAGGTTCGAAGGGGCTCCACCAGCCTGTTGTCACCCACTGAGTGGGGTCACTCATCTTCCCCTGCACAGCTTGACAGTCCTAATRGAAGCCGAAACTGAAATACTCTGTCATCCCAACTTCTCATCCCTTGCTGCCTCTTGCTCTGTGAGCACAGCAAACCGCCTGGAACCCATCAAAGTGGGATCGAGGACTCTTTTGATCCTCTCCTCAAAAGCACTGCCAGAGGACGGGGCAGAGGCCGAGCTGCAGCAACTCCTGTGTGCCTGGAAAGAATGGCAACGTGCTCACACGAACCACGCTCACAGCACAGACGTGTCTGAGCCTACAAGAGGTCAACAGTGATCAGCTCTGTGTCACTGCTCTGCTCCTCACAGCAGCAGCTGTGCAGTTCCAGCCTCCCCTGAAGCACAGAAGTTTGTGCATTGTTTACTCCATCCCCACAAGGATGGCTGGATCCTCACAATCTGGTACCTYGGGCAAGAAGGAGCTTTCCAGTGGTTGGTTTTTTTCCACACACACACCTCGCTCGTGCTTTGCTCAGATTAAATGATTACATAAGGTGCAGAAGCAGAAGAACCAGGACAAGAATAGCTTTCTGTTTAAAGGAATGGAGTGTTCATGTTGCTATGCACACCATAAACAATATCAGACCTGTGCAAAACCTCTGCTGAGCAGACAAGCAATTGAAAGCTCTTGATTACAGGGAATGAAAACTCACTTTGGTCCTTTTSTGACCTAGCAAAGACCACAATGGATTAAAAAGGCAAACCCTGCTGCAGGAAAACCTTACTTTTCAGAATGAAAAGGGTGCAATAACCATCTGCTGCCTCTGTATCTGCTACCCTGACACTGAGGAAAAAAATAACTCAATCACTTGATCCTAATATCTAAGCATCAGTCTTGGTGACCTGCAGGGTATGAGCCAATGAATTGGAGTAACTCAGAAATTTCTAATTAATGACAGAGTCATTACTGCAACTTTAATTACTGTCAGCATTTGCATAGTTAGGCCTTTTGGGTAGGTGTTTGCTTTCAACACATACTCTGTAGGGCACAGATCACCATCTTGTTCTGTATTTACACAATATCTAACACTGTGGTCTGAGTTAATCACCAGATCTCGGGGAAAACAACTCCACAAAAGTATTTCACTTATGCTGCAGCAAAACAAATCCCTTCCCCTTTATGGCTTCTCCACGAACACTCTGGGTGCCCCAGCACCACTCCTGAGGTTACTGACGCTTACTGTTTCCTTCCAGATAAAAAGGTTTCTGCCCTTTGGAAAAAACCTGCCCTGGGTTTYGAGCACAGCATCTCTGCTCTTACATCTCTTGGTACAAGATCAAAAAGGGAAATGCCAGATCTGTTCACTACAGACCTGATCCAGACCCTACCGAGGTGCATGGTTCCCAAAGGGCTGGGATTGCCTCCAGAGGAAAGAAGCTCTTATCCCCACAAAGCCCTGGAGAACATGGATACTGTTCTATGCCAAAGRAGACAAAAATGTCACCCTTTGCTGCAACTCTGAACCATTTGAAAAAAAAGACATTTATCCAAACCCAATGAGGTGCACCTCCAGTAACASAGAGGACTGCAGATGGAAACAGCAGCAGTGCTTACCTTGACCCCAGCCAGTGTGCTAAAATGCAAAGGCAAACCCTTAGAAAGAAAGAAAACTCTTAACTTTATCATTTCTACTTGCTTACATGACACAGTACCGAAGCTTAGCATGAATTCTCATCTCCTTGGAAACCCCACACAATGTGAAGGATCAGATCCTCAGTTGCTCTAAACTGGCATTGCCCCAYTGACTCCTCTCTGCACCAACCTTGGGAACTGCACGAAAAATATTGCATATTACTGATGTGAGTTTGAAAAGAATGAATTCCTTTCTCTTGCAGATATTTAGTGTTGGTTGTTCCTAAAAAGCTCTCCTCTARTGCTCGCTCTGTAGCCTCTCTAAGATCCCAGTTACCTAATGGGACTATAAATTGTGTTTCATATGTGAGTGAAAAAAACAGCTCAGTTTAAACTATTCAGTACCTTTCCCTCCAGGTGTTTTCCCAGTATGAAGACCTTTAATTGTGCAGTACCACAGCATTTCAGCAGGACAAACYGTTTCCTAGCTGTTCACAGACATCTGTCGTCACAGAATCACAGAACACCCTGAACTGGAAGGGACCCACACGGATTATTGAGTCCAACACTTAAGTGAGCAGCTCACAGAGGGATTAAACCCACAACCTTGGCATCATTAGCACCATGCTCTGACCAACTGAGCCCATCTCAGGGTGCTGCTTTAGAGGAGAGAGATACTCACTTTTACCCAGCWCAGGAATCAAAAGTCAAAGTATCACACCCACATCTCACAGGCTTTATTTTATCCAGAGCCTCCTGCTATGGGACACACCATGAGATCCTCAAGGCCTCAGGTCCTCCAGGAAGAAAAGCACTTAACAATGGGGTAATTGCTTTATTTTCATTCTTGCATATGGGAATTGCAGACACTAGGAAGATTTTGTCTCCTTTTGTCTTCTAAAGAACATTTTGCACACCCATAACCCACCTTTTACAGCCACACAGATGCCAGGCAGACAATCTCCTCTGCAATCCTGGCGCCCCAGCCTGTGGCATGACAGAGACAGCTTCTGTTATTACTTCAATAAAATATTTTGCAGAAAATAGAACCATCAGCAGAATCTACAAACAAGCACCGAGCAACTCAGCGTTTATCTGTCTACTCATCCATGTCAGCGCTTTGTGTCAGCATGAAACATTGGTCTTCACAGTTCACACTTGCCCTGCTGAACTACAGCATAATAAAATATTTATCCGCCTCCCTGAGAAGCTGCATGATAGCCATCAGTCATAAAGGTTTAAAACAACTGAGTGGCAGCCACTCGCCCGTTATTAAACCTCAAAAACACATAATAAAGCTGCTCGATCAGCTCCTGTGCTACCGAACAAATATCTCTGATTTTGAATTAATTTATACCAAAATCTTGCACCTGAAAAGCCAAGTTAAGTGCACAGCAGCAGCTGTAGTTTGTCAGCCCTGCTCAAACAAACCTGTCTTGCTCCACAGATAAATATCCTTTCAWGTGTCACCAGAGAAGCTGCTGTACAAGGGTAAGACTTGTGTTTCTAGCTGGTTTCACAATGTGGAAAAGCTGTGTGAGGTCTACACCATCACACTCATTTCCCCTTAACTTACAGTAAGATGAGGACTGGAGTCTCATTTTCAGAGTTCTACCTAAAAGAAAATTTGAAAAGTACTTTTCTATTTCAGTATTATTCATCGAGCCTGCGTAAGCCCTGTAAATAAAACATGATCACTCAATGCCACCCACAAAATGTCTGGTTTTTCAAAATCAGAGTATAGAAAAAATAGCTTAGGACTGCTCGGTTATCAGTCWGTGAAAAATGACTTAATCTGTTTCTGATATTCATATATGTGAGCACAGTCTGATTGGGAAAACATGGGCAATCAAAAATGTTTGGTTCCAAGACGCTTGCACCTGGATTCTCCTGTGATTTTAAAYCACCAAAATACACTGAAACCAGATGCACCAAGAAGCAATTCCAAAGAGAGGAGAAATGGCATTAGAGTCACTTTACATCAACATATCTTCTAAAATCAGCAATTGCTGACTGCAAATCTGCTCCTTTAGAGAAACTCCCAAGGCATTGAACTGTTTATGTGGGGATACTGCTGCAGCCTAAAATACAGGGATCTTTGTGTATCTTCATGTGTTTTTATGWGAAAGTCTTTACAGTCATATTAACTACACTTCCAGAGTGTTGACCAGAGCACTCATTTAAAAACTCCCACTGGATACACGTGCATGGGCACTGTTTCATTTCTTCACTCTTGGCCCTCTTTTGCATATTTCTTTCTGGGTATTTTTAAGTCAAAATATGACAGASGTGAATCATCTGGGGTTTTTTCAATACTTTATGCATCACTATCAATATTTCCAGTACCCTTTGACTCACTCAGCAGATAGCCTATCATAAAATATGCAGAATTGTGAAATACAAACAGGTTAGACATCAACTTCCAAGGCRGTGTGTAAAGCTGGCACCTGTAAAGACTGACACCACTTGGAAATATCAGGGTGCTTACAGGCAGGCTTTACTGAACATGCAGAATCAGCTGCTTGGGAGGTGATGGCACCTTCACAATTGCTGCCAAATGTGTTAACACCACAACAGCTGAGAAATCGTGTTTCTTCCATCACAAGATTTATCTCTTTAAGCTTGCATAGTTTAAAAAAAAAAAAAAGGCTTTCCCTGGAATCCTATACCTCCCTCAATTCAATCCCTGATTTTTATGGGAAATTAGGCTGAAGCATTTGTTCTCCTGCATGTGTGAGTACAATGCCTGAATGAGATTTTTATTATAGGAAAACAGCCAAAAATGACACCAATGCTCCATGGTAAATGTATGGAATGCTGACACCTGCCGGCAAAAGGCTTCATGTCACTCCTGGACGGGAATTTGCCCTCATCTACACCCCAAAAACTCATTCCCATCTCACATGCAGAACAGCCAGTCCATGTAGGGACTGAGTTCAGCACATGAAGATCCAGAGCTATCCTTACACCATGAAACAGCAGCACGAGTCTCCTGCTCCCTGGAAGCCACTGGCTCTGGGCCAGTCCAAGGAGTTTCCCACCATCCAGAGGAAGGACTGTGTATTTTGAATCTCAGCAAAACCAGCAGGGATTAACTGTGCCAGAAAAACAACTCTTTTGTAGGTGGAAAAGTGCTGACCTGATTTAATAGCCCACTAAGCTGGCAGAACACCAACCCTAGGAAAAAGAAAGAAAGAAAAAAGTCACAATTTTCTGCCAGAATCATGAGCTGAATCTGCTCAGCAGCAAGTACCAGAGATGAGGATGGGATGTAGCTGGGATGAAGGGATGAGGGGAGCACAGAGCTGGGCACAAGAAAAGGCATCAGGACTGCCCCTTCTGGCACCAGCAAGGAGGGCACAGCTTTGTCACCAAACCACATCTTCAACCCACATTCCCTACACAGGTGGGCAGCAGGAAAAACTTCCTCACCTGTTCCCCAGATTATGAGGTTGGTGGTGGGTATTCCCTTCCAAAAAAATGAAAATAAAGGGAGACAAAGATGTCTGTTTGGATTAATTACTGCAGCCAGAGATACTTGCACATTGGCATTTCCCCTGCATGAGTTGTTGCACAGACTCCTGCCACACTCCAGAAATCAATCTCACCTCTTATCTGCCTTTCAAAGACTCCTGTCTCTAGGAAACAGTATGAAAAAAATGACAATGCTACTGTTCACACTCACTGGAGCAAAATTAGCCCTCTTTGAAACAAAACCCTTGAGAGTCACTTGCAGTGACTTCAAGGCCCTTGCCCATGTCGCTTCCACTTCTCTTCAAACTTTAATTGATTACACCAGAAGTAATCTTTTCAGTTGTTTTGATGAGTTTTCTGCAAGAAGGCAAATGTGGATGTGACACTTAAGATGATTACAAGGAAAAACACTCTTTTAAAGMCTTAATGAACTTTATGAAAGTAGTGTTCCAGAGCTTTCAGCCTTTCAGGTTCACTGCAGGACACCCTGGCATGGGTGGTATTAAAATTAAACCACACGGTGCTCATGGTTAAGTGTGCATGAGGGAAATTCAGGACATAAGGACACCAAAGGGCWTTACAAAACAACACCACATAAACACATGAACTCCTGCATTTCAGAGCATTTTTGTCAAAAGCCTTTAAAAAAAAGAGCCTGTGTTGTACCTGTTTCTGAAAAGAAGCACAGGGAGAAATTCAGCTATAAGTGTCTGCCTTCACCTAACAAATTAGGTGTTGATTATTGTGTTCTAGAGAGTTCTAGAAGCTGGTGCAGACCTCAAGGTGAAGGGCTCAGACCAGCTCCAGGGCAGAGTAATCCCAGTGCTGGGATGGAGTCACACATCCTCCGGCTGAAGATGGGATGCAGAAAAACCCTGAGGGAACCTTGCTACCACCTGAAGTATTTTTTTCCCCAAGAAAGCATTTTCCTAGCTCTACCAGCTAAAGAAGAAACTAGACGGAATAATATAAAATAATTTGATATATTTTTACTACTGGAACAGGGCCTTTTGTAATGATGTGTCATTGTGGGATACCTGTGTGGAAACCAGTAAGAGATCTGCCCAGTAGCTGATTTGACAAGCATTGTTATGGTATACACAGGAAGAATTAACATCTCCAGTACATGTATTTCACTGWATTTCTTTACCTGGGCATAAAATTTTCTCTCAGGCATCTTTTTTTTCCAAAATAACATCAGAGAAATTGTAAAGGTTGAAAGAGCAATGGCTGAAACTCCTACAGAACTAGAAATGCTTCTCTACAAAAATAAAACAGTCAAAGTTGGATAGAAAAGAATACAATAGATATAGTACAGGTGTAACTAAACAATGAATAATAAATAGAAAGTAAATCAAACATCCTTATTTACTTTTCATCAGGGAAAAATGAAGTATCCCTTGAACTGAAAGCAGCAAATTTAAAATGAATACAAGGAGCATAATATTTTACACAATGCAGGAACATAATATAATATTAACATAATAAGGAACACAATATTTCACATTACAACTAACTAACCAGTACAACTCACAGCTGTCAGAAGGCAGCAGAGCCAAGGGCTTAATACAAACCAAATTAGATGCTTAGAGGAATGCTCCAAATGCCTGCTGGAAAGAGAAACCAGAACCTGTTTGTGAGGGGATAAGGTGGGTACTGCAGCTGCAAAGGTAGGAAGATACTTCAGTTATTGCTGCACAGCYACAGGTTGTGAGATTTCCTGACTCTTGTAAAACGTGTGATGCTGTGCTGCACATCCAGATCCTGCACTGGGAGGGGAAGGATCCTCTCTCCTCAAGAAGATTCATGACCAGAATGTTAATGCCTCACTTGCACTGAATTTCGTTCTCCTTTTGCATATCAAAACTACTATGGATCATTGTCTCCAAACAGAAGTTCATTCCAAAATTTAAATCATTTCATTAAAAAATAAATTACATTAGCAGCTAAGCCTCGATTTTCAATTTTGCATTGTGCCATGCTCTTAGGTTTTCTTTTTATGACCAGTGTAAAAAGATTTTAAATTATAATCTATCCCTTGACATATTTTGTACAGCAAGTTTTAATCAAGTCTCTCAGAGGAAAAGAAAATCTAATAGTACCTTCAATCACTTCACAATCTTGTTTGGAGTATTTTTTTTTTTTT
>NW_026623290.1:2244170-2256397 GCF_030028575.1 Malurus melanocephalus
ATCTCTGCTTTTCATGTACCCATATTTCATTTTTTCCAGATACATTCCTATCTCCATAAAGTTCATTTAAATAGTCACAGTTACCTCTGAGCATTATTTCCCACACATCTTTTTTTCAGAATGATTAGCATCATTTTGTATGGTCCCATTACACCTTCATGGACAGCAGTACAACATCTAATGCAGCTGAAGCTGCATATTAGACCTTCCCTATGCCTCAAGCCACAGCATTTTCTCCTCACAGTGTTTTTTATTTCTAAACTTTAATGTTCCTCATCTTTCAAAACCCTTTCTCTTCTGGTGCATTTTTTTTTTTTTTTGGGGGGGGGGGGGGAACCCATTATCCTTTTTTAAAATCCCATTTTGTTTTGCAGTTCTAAGTCAAACCTATTCCTCTTAAGACTGTGCTGCCATCAATTGAGTCACACTTCTGAAGAACTGGGCTAAAATTTGGAATAACTAAGAATACTGATGGCATCACAAGGCCATCAGTCCTGGCAGCAAATGCAGAATCTCTGAATGCATGAATAAATAGCAGGAATTTAAAGACAGGTGAAAAAGAGTTTCTGCAGATAAAAATGCTTCTGCAGGGAAAAACCCAACGACAAAGTTTCAAATAGGGTTGATGGTCACTCAGGAATAATTTGAGGTTTGGGGCTGTAGCCTAGAGGTAGCCAGCATTCTCCTTGCAGGAGGATCACATTCCCTGGCATAAACAGCCCTTACAAAYCAAATCCAAGCACACAGGTAAGCTGTCCCTGTCTGTTCTGCTACCAGMAGGTTGTTGTAATTTATGCTGCAGCAAATCTCACAGTGTTCTAGAAGTTAAAAGGGCAGAAAGACAAAACTACCTTAACCTTAAAAGCCAACATTCAAAAGGTTATGTGAAAACGAAGCTGCAAGAGGTTGCTGCCAGACATATGTCAGTATTTCCTCACTTTGTTTCAAATTCGGGTCTTTCCTTATTATTCACAATCCATTTTTTACTGTTATTAAAAGCATGGATTATCTAGTTAATACTTCACTAATTATCTTGAAGGTACAACACAAGTGGCCAAGTTTTCAGTGCTGAAAATGCCAGAAGGCTCCAAACTAAATTACAAAATACAACTTGAATTCTTAATACATTAATTTCTGGAAGCAAAGATACATTATGCTATAGTAGAGTAGTAGCAGATGATTCAACATTCCCCATTACATATAAGATGCTATATTGTCAAATGCTGACATTTTTCRGCTTGGGTCCTTACTCCAAAATGAGGTGGGGGTGAGGAGGTTATGTTTGTTTTATTCCTGCCAAATGGTTCATTGGGAACCAAAAAGGGAGAAGCTCTGTCGCTCCATGCCTTGTAGCAAGAACTTGAAATCCTGCTCCTAGTGGTGGTGAAATCTCTGGTGGTGATGTGGCTTTAGCCCTGCTCAGATCCATTTGAGCCAGGCTCAGGCAGTTTTGCAAAAATCTGAAAACCTGCCAGCGGCACAGGCTTAGCATAGACATGTCAGGGTGAGTTTTGAGGGTCTCTGAAGATGCCCCCTCCCTGTAGCACTGCTGGAGTCACATCTGCTTGGTGGCCCCACAGCTCTCTCTAGGATCCTGTGCCACAGGGGATATTCCATCCATGCAGGCTCCTCATTCCCTCCTCCCCACACACATTGCACATGGCAAACTGGTAAACTCATTGGGTTCMAAAAATCCCCACAAAAACAGGGTAGGGCAAAGGAGGAAAATACTCTTCACCAAGAGGAGCAAGCTGATCCAGCTCCCCACAGAGAGGCAGGAAAAGGCTGAAAATGTGAGGAGGGAAAACTCCATAAGCTGGTATTGCTGCACAGAGCACATGGAGCTGCAGGCTCAGCTGCTCCTTCCCAACCCAACCCAGCTGTGAGGACTCTGAAGGACTTTCATTTCACTGGCTGCTCCTATTCCTGCTGGCTGGGACAAGACTGGGAACTGAAACATGGAAGGAAATGATGACTGAAGTTTCACTGAAGACTTTTTGGCACGACAGTCATTTTCACAAGCCTTCATCATCAGCTTCCTACCAGCCCTTCAGTTGAATCAGTCCAAAACTGTGTGTTTTGGCCCTGTYTGAGAAGAGATTTCTGCTGGTGCTGGGTTGCTTCTAACCAAGACTGGTTTCCCAGTATAGCTCCCAATGTGGCTGCAGGGCCATCTGTGCTGGCACACGAGAGGAGGRGTGGGGACCAAGAGGAGGAGAAAGGGCAGCAGTTTATTTAATCCAGCACTGCCCAAAAGAAACAATCACAAACGTGTACCTTTTGTACAAAAAGTACGATTAAACAGTGAAGATTTTCTAAGCCAACGAAAAAGAGAAAGAAGCCAGCACAGTGGGGAAGGAAATAAGTAAATTGGGACAGGGAATCTTATACATGTGGAAGCAGACAAGTGAAAGAAGACAAAGCACATGATCTCCTCCCTTTTGGCAGGGATAAGCTATTTATGTTGGCCCAGCTGCCCCTGAAATGACAGGCTGGGACTGAGGGCAGAAGTGGGGAATAYGGTGAGAAAGGCCAGAGAAGGACACTTGAGAAGGGAATTTCAGAGAGGCCAGGCAAAGAGCAGAAAGATTGAAAGGCACACTATGGTGGTAGMGGAATTAAAGCTTGGAAAGGGAGATCCAGCCCAAGGCTGAGACAAATCTGGGGAACTATTGTTTTGGAGGAACAGAGAAGAAAACTATRTGTTGGAAAAACAAGCAAAAGAGTATGTATTCACTGAGGGCAGCTCCTCTGCACAACTCAGGCTGCAACAGGATCCTGAGGCTCTGCTGCTTCTCCACCAGCACACACCATTTAATATCTTCAAGCCATTGAACAGGGTAGTGATGAARAACCCATATAGAAATGAAGATCTCCATCTCCATCCTGAGGTTTTAACAAGGTACAGTAAAGAGGCCTGCAGCTCTAACCTGAGCAGGAAGAAAGCAATGATCGAGCAGATTCTCATTAGTGGCAATCATTAACATCTTCTGTCTCTTTGAAAGAGCCCAGACCATTTCATCTGGGTTCATCTTTGAGGGAGTCCCCATCTGAGGAACAAAGACTATGTAATAATGTACTCTGACATCAGGAAGAATTGACAAGAGATTAAGAGGCTGAATTAAGTTTATACATATAATCCCATTTCTTGTATTTCTTAGAAAAGCACCTCCCAATCCATTAGAGTAAGCAGATTTAGAGCCATAATTTCTAATAACACTTGATATTCTGGCCAAGAAAAACATTCAGGCCAAATCCCCTATCTCCATCATGCAGGTCAATGTTATATAAGTTGTTTATAATTTATTGCACACCTTCAACTACCAGTCAGTAGTTCAGTTATGAACAGTTAAGCATGTTTGCTCAGGCCCAAGCCTTCCAGATGAGATCCCTGGCCACCTACTTCCCTTCAAAGAAGCCCCCAAGAATTTTACCACATGGAAATASTCAACCCAGTCTTTTTTTTCTTTTTGTGTCCCATAAGAATAATCTCTTTTTCAGAGGAGTAAATTAGCTTTTTCCCCCATAGTTCTCAGAGTTGGTTTAAGTAATGATAAATAACATCACAAATGAGGAAACCCATGTCCAGCWCAGTGAATCACAACGCCTCCCTAAACCACATTGAAACTGAAGCCGCTGGCAAARTGTTCTTTAAACTTCTGTAGGAGTAGTGATAAAAAGCAAACAGGAGTACATTTTTATCTGATTTACTCCTTCCAAAGTTGTGCAAGGTATCTACACCTCTGTAAACAAAYACTGCAATCTGCCTGGACTTTCATCAGCAGTATTACCTTGGGCAAAACCCAATACCAGTGCACATTTATACTTCTGATGGGCAAGGATACAAATTGGTATTGGTTCCTATTAAGAAAATGTACCACTGGCTTGCCCCAGAAGTTGTCTAAGTCTTTCCAACACGCATAGCTAGAAATGAACCAAGTCATGCACCTACACACACCCCTACTCAAAAATATCTGAACTTCTTCCACCTTTGTTCTTTCTGTTATTGTGTCCATTTAGCCTAAAGAAAACAACTCTTCATGTGCCAATTAGTCACCCACACATGGCAGAGAAGATGAGAGACTTTCTCTTACCACAAAAGCAGTGATCTTTGTTTATGCCAACACAGTGTAATGTGACTACTGCCAAGATGAAAACAGGTAAACCCTGGTCCAACAGAAAAAAAGGATCATCTCCAAAAGGAGGGGTTCCTGTCTATTCAACATTGCCCATGAGTGCTACCAAAGACTGGGAAACTATGCACAAATCATAGCCAGGCTTATATTTGAGCTATTCTTAACAGTAACCATGCCTGAAGTTTTAAGGACAGTGTGAATTTAAGCTTTTTGTCATGCAAAATGAATACACTCAGAAATGACATGGCTTATTTATGTACCTGCAGGCTATTTCTTGGAAATTACATAGTAATTTATGCCAGCAATGGGAACATTACTAATGTAACACCATGTTATCTCCTTATAACAATGTAAATGCCTCARATCACCAAAGTATTTGATAACATCTCTGAGATAAATGTGCCATCCATGCGTAATTCCAACAATGGATGTAGCAGCAAAGCAATTTGAATTCCTGCAAAAGTAACAAAGTTCAAAAAATATAATAACTGACAAAAAATATAGCAAAGGAATATAAAKACATATTGAGATGAAATGTACTTCCATGGGGACAAATTAGAAGTGTGCATCTGATTATACAACAGAGGAAAAAACTTAAACTTATTCTCTAATTTACAAAAACTGCTCTAGGATAAAGGACCAAGGTCTGACTTCCAATCCAAATGGCATTATTCCAAAATTACTGTACAAACAGTACAAACAGAATAAAATTGAGTTTCAGGCAGAACAAGTCTGACACGGACATACATCAGTTCTTACAACTGGTCTCTGAGCATCCCTCTGTAGAGCTCAGGAGATCTTTTGGCATTGCTCTCTGCCCATATCCTGGTGCAGAGAAGGAAGCAGCAGCCCCAGAAGTAGCCAGGTACAAAAGTGTGTTCCTGCCCTCCCCCATCTTCACTGCCTGGCACCCAGGTATAGCTCAGTGCACTCTACACCTGGAAGYCCTTGCTCCCATCATACCTAAACCTGTGATCTCTGCAACAGACTGGCTAACTTCAATTAACAGCAGCTCATCATTAGTACAAAAGCTTGTCCAGAGTGCCCGAACCAAGCCAACAGAATGCTGGGTATTTTTTTATATTACCTCAAAAGTCTCTTAATCCCACCAACACACACAACTTTTTGACAAATGTTAGAAAAATGATTAACAGTGCTAAATATTAAACACAAAGAAGATGATTGCGTGAAGCAGTGAAATCCCTTGGTAGCTAAAATGTAGACACAGAAAGGATTCTGAATTGGGAAAGAGGTAATGATTGAAAATAAAAAAAAAGAGAAACAAACACAGTGAAATGTTCTGGGAAAGTACATTGGCATCCCAAAGCAAATACAAGCCCAAGTTCAATCAAACASAGTCATAGAAATGTTATGCTCCTTTATCAAGCACTAAAAAGCTGGCAAGCGTGTGAGGTGTGGAAGCTGTCTGCACRGTGAATTTCAACCTAGAGCAAATCTTCCCAGACTGAGGTTTCAAGCACGAGTTCAACATGAGTCTTCCATTAATAAGATTAAACATTCCTGCAGATGTTTCAGGAAGATATTGAAGTGTTTACAAAAAGAATGTAAATAATGAATGCAAAGACACAAAAAGTAAGCTTGTTTACAAGTAGGAGTTGGGGAATTTTATGTTAAGAGAGAGGTTATTTGGGGAAACAAAAACAAAGCACATATACACAAGTCTGATCTTAATGAACTTGTACCTTTTCAACCCTATAAAGAATCCAGTGTCTGAGTCTGTAAGATCAAAATAAACATGTGAGAGAATAATGCTGGAAAAGACTCTAATATTCATGCAGGCCTACAAAAGTCCTTTTATTTGCAGTGTAAGGTTTCAGTCCAGAGAGCTGTTCTACAAGGGCAGGCTCCATATCAGCACTGCAATTCATCCACCCAACACAATTTGCAGCATCAAAGATTTCAGAAAATTCTCAGTCTACAGGCATTGCCTGAGAAGCTCCCAACCTTTCATCAGGGCAAACTAAAGTTCTCAGAGCACATCCTAAACCTGTGAACCCCCATGGCTTTCAGTGGCAGCCTGAGCTACCCCCAGCAAGACCCTCTCTCCTTTATGAGCCTCTAAATTATGCTGGCTGAGACTGCACTGAGGGTGTTCATGAATCAGAGCAGGAAGATGATTTATCTGGAGGGTTTTCTTTCASTTGGATCAGTGCAATTTTGCTCCTGCCCTGCTGGCATGTCACAGGAGTGCCACAGGGTAGAGAAGAACAAGAGAAAGGAGCATCTCTCTACAACCCATAAAACTGAAGTGTAACACTTCATTTCATTCTTGCTGTCAGAGCATTTCCGAGTGGCCTCCAGGCTGCTCCTGCTCAACAACCTCACAATGCAGGGAGAAAATACTCACCACCAGCAAGAGCTTCCTCTCTTGCATTGTCATYATCACTGGGCTGAAGAATATTCCAGGATGTCAAAGCAAGTGAAGAAATGTCTTCGGCTGATGATAACTTCAGCATGTCCATATGATTGCTCTGAGGCTTGTAACGGGGGATGAARCACTCTTTGCCTTGCTTAAAAATGTCCTTAATGATTTCTTCTGTCTGGACTTCATCTGGCATGCTCAGGAAGATTGCAATTCTTTTGGATTCTTGGTACTTGGGATGGTCAATCACCTACATRGGAAATGGACGCAATTGGTTTACARAAAGTTTTTTGGAAATACTAAGTTACTTTAATTTAACACAAAACTGGAGCAAAATATTCATTGAAAAGGGTAGAGATACAAACTTTGATGCATCATAATCAGAATAAACTGGCTTTGTTTCCTGCTCCAATATTTCTACCATCAAAGTCAAAATAGGCAAATTTTTGTATCTACTGAACTGAACACTAAAACACAGGTTTGGGCCAGCAAAATACAATTTTGGAAACAATCTTCCAATTCCCTAAATAGCTGTGCCAYACAGTGCAGACACCCCCAAATGCCCAACATCACTGCAGAAAGATCCAGGAGGCCAGAAATGTCAGCTTATGCAAGCCATGAGGGTTTAGCATTCCTTTCCTCCCATCCTTTTGACAGGCTGCATCTCTCATCTGGGCCAAGGCAGAATGAGAAGTGCCAATGATAATAGCTCAAAGGAAAATTAGCACCAGAGCAGATGACTGCAGAGCACAAAGTCTTCCAAGACCAGGTCCCTCTTTTTGTTAACCTGGATGTCTTCCCTCCAGCAAGTTGAGATATATGACTTCAGACATCACCTGCTTCTGATAGGTGATCTTATTACTGCACATTTTTCACAGCTTGAAGGAAAGATGGCCTTGCCATTTTTTTTTTGCTTTTCATGAGACTSTGTGCTGGGCTTATAAAAGACTGAATATAAGAGAGAAAATAAAAAAAAAATGCTTATATGGTGAAAAAGTGTTAGCAGACTCATACCTCACTTGTCTCTGCCCATTCCAGACTGAATTCCGCATTAAAATTTGAAAGGAGGCTTTTAAAARCTTGTCTTCTCATTCTCTAGAACCTTATCTATTTTGTCACTTGCGTCTGGACAAGACAAATAGAAACCTGTCCCTACTCATTTAAAYGTGATTTACTCTTATTCTTCGCACTTAGAAAAACCTGTCAAAAATATCAGATAATTGAGAAACTCTCTATTAKCTACAGAACAGAGATCACCCAATCTCCTGCTCAGTGTTTGTGTAACTGCAGGGTAACTCGCTCTTCTGAGCTTTAGCCTTTGCCCTGGCCTTGTTTTGAGAYACAAATGCCCATATCTGAGTGAAGATATGGCTCTCACTACATTTTTTATTTGCTTTCCATTGCAGAAGTCAAAACCCCAGGTGCAATATTCAGAAGATGGATGTAATTTTGTRAAGGGGAAAAAAAGAAACACTCCARACTAAATGATGGTGGATGTGTCAGCCACAGAAACATCTTAACAATTCAAAACCATATTTTATTTCYTTTTGTACCTACATAAGGATTTTTCCAAGGGATTAAGCTCTTAAAAGAACAGAATTTCCATGGTAGTTTTGCTTCAAAGAGCAGGCTATTTAGTGAAGCTGCAGACTCCAGAAAATGGCTGTGGCTAATGTTGTTGAGGGYCTCCAGAGCCAAAACTTCTCATGGGTTTGGCGAAGGGAGAAACTGAGACAAACTGAACTCTCTTTCAGACAGGGGCTGTGTGCTGTGGGTACCACACAGGTTCCCATCTGCTCTGATGTATCCAGTAACACATTAATTAGGCGGYGCAGGGAAAGAAATGAGGTTGAAGATGTAAACCCACATGTGAGCAGGAAGACACAATGTCAGATGTTCTCAGAATTGTGTAGTTGCTCCTGCTATGACTYGGAGCAATTTCTGAGAAAACTGAAAAAATTTCCACACTTAACAAATATTATCTGCCCTTTGTTCACMAGCTGACGGCAAATTTTGCAAAATCAGAGCATGCAAATAGCATGACTTTAATCATGAGCATAAACATTAACAAAGAACAATCATCCAGAAACTAATTAACTACTGGTGTCTAGGTCAGCCTGTGAAGCTATTTCATTTTGAATTTAAAGATTATTTTGAAATGAGATTTTACTGCTAAAAATATTACTCAGGTGTTATAAAAKAAGCTGCTCACTTTTATTAGCTGCAAGCACTGATGTATGGTACAAAGCTACATTTTTTGCCGTATATAATTTCAAATATTTTCTCAGCCTTTTCAAACATTTCTCCCTGCTCTATCAYCCACCCCAGAAGAAAGCTGACTCTACTTTTTGCCACTTGCACAGCACCAYTCTGTATCAAGCAATCTCAGGATTTTCAATTTGGGTCAGATTATTAAATGGCAAGATAATATCAATTTATATTTCCTGATATGTTGCCTTCTTTTAAACAAAACAAAAGCTGTACCTTTTAGTGTGCTCTCACTAGAAGAAATGAGTCCTTTGTTGCTGAGTTTATCAGCAGCAGTTAGACAAAGGCTGAGGGTTCCTAAAAATTCAGTACTATGTGGGCTWGGTGCTTAAAAGTGAATTTTTGAAGGGGATGCATGCCAGTGTTTGGTAAAAATTGAAAGGTTTAAGTCTAGGATGTATGATTATTAAAATGCATTATCATGACAGCAGGACACTACATATATATGTTTTTTAAAAGCATTCCCAATGAAAAAAAAAAGTGAGACTTCCAGTTAAACTTCTTACAACCTGAAGTTTCTGTGCTGCTGCATCCCACGCATGAAGTGGCTACACATTAGTAGTAAATGAAGTCTATAAAATGATTTGAGATCCTCTGGCAGGAAAATAACCATATAAATGTAGATCATCTAGAAGTACCCGCTGGTGCTGCAAAAAAAATGAGGACTGTGCTCTATTACATGCAGTGACTGCAAAATAAAATTTTATTATGTTTATTAAAATGATAAAATACATCTATATAAAAACTGTGTAATCCAAACACAAACAGGACATTTCAAAAGTACATACCCATATCACTCYGTGCTAGGATACCAGTTAGGCAAACCCTGCTTGATATCTTTTAGAGTGCAAAAATTATATTAGAAATAAAWTTGCGTGRAAGAAACACCGCTGGAAAATACAGAARGGAGAYGACAGCATGTAAARCAAGYGGCCAAATCAGACAGGGGCTGGGGTTTGTGTGCGTGGCCAGAGCCAGGCTGGTGTGAAATGTCTGAGATGAACATSAAGAGCCCTGCTTAGAGAGAGCGGCTGTTTGTCCCCGCTGTCGCCAAATCCACGGGTGGGTGTTGTCACCCGCAAGTGAAGTGTGGCCACTGCTCCAGGAGTGATGTGTGACCACCGCTCCAGAGGTGAAATGTGGCCACTGCTCCACGAGAGAAGTGTGACCACCGCTCCAGGGGTGATGTGTGGCCACCACGCCATGGGGGAAGTGACCCCAGCCACCACGAGGGATGTGTCCCCAGCATCCCAGGGGTGAAGTGTGACCATCACACCACAAAATGAAGTGTGACCACCACACCATGGGGGAAGTGTCCCCAGCATGCCAGGGGTGAAATGTGACCACTGCTGCATGGGTGAAGTGTGGCCATGGCTCCAGGGGTGAAATGTGACCACCGCTTCACGGGTGAAATGTGACCACCGCTCCCGGGGTGATGTGTGGCCACCGCTCCACGGGGAAGTGTCCCCAGCCACCATGAAGGAAGTGTCCCCAGCTCCCAGGGGTGAAATGTGACCACCGCTCCACGGGTGAAATGTGACCACCGTTCCACGGGTGAAATGTGACCACCACGCCACGGGAACGTGTCCCCAGCATCCCAGGGGTGAAGTGTGACCGACGCTCCAGGGGTGATGTATGACCACCATGCCACGGGGCAAGTGTCCCCAGTACCGCACAAGAGAAGTGTCCCCAGCATCCCAGGGGTGAAATGTGACGACCGCTCCAAGGGTGAAGTGTGGCCACGGCTCCAGGGGTGAAATTTGACCACCGTGCCATGGGGGAAGCGTGACCACCACGGCACGGGGGAAGTGTCCCCAGCAACCATGAAGGAAGTGTCCCCAGCTCCGAGGTGAAATGTGACCACCCCTCCACGGGAGAAATGTCACCACCGCTCCACGGGGAAGTGTCCCCAGCATCCCAGAGGTGAAATGTCACCACCGCTCCACGGGGAAGTGTCCCCAGCAGGCCCAGCTTTAGCCGCTGCCGCCGGAGCTGCTCACAGCAGTTCCTGCCCCACCTCGCCACGGCCGCGGGCAGCCSAGGGAAGGCTCCGAGGCGGAGCTCCCCTCCCCGCTCGGCGGAAGAGCCCCTGAGTCACGGTTTCGATCACCGGCGGGCCTGGAAAGTCCCCGGCCGGGCTTCCCGGCGAGCCGGGCTCGGCTCTCAGCCATGCCCTGGTGTCCGCACCCACCTTGCGCCCGAGCAGGCGGGACTGGCGCTGCTTCTCGGCCGCTCCGATCGCCCTCAGCCGCTGCCGCAGCTCCCCCCGCAGCTGCCGCTTGGCCGCCCTCAGCGCCGCCGCCATCGCTGCGCCGTGCCCGGCCGGCTCCATGCGCCGAGAGCGGGCGGGTCTGAGGCACAGCCGGGCAAGGCCGTGAGGGACCGCCCGGCTCTGCTCCCAGGAGAGCCCCTGCCAACAACAGCGGTTTCGCTTTTTTGGTATTTTTTTTTTTCTTTTTCTGCCTGGCGCGGATCGCAAAGAATTTCCCCTTCTCTAATTTTGCTGCGGGAAGGGAAAGTACATTTCGGCGGGATACTTTCGCTCCGTGTGGCAAACACTTTCATATCCCTGTGGCACCCGGAGGTGACTCTGGCCGATGGCTCTTGTGGTCAAGGAGAGCCCCGTGCCAATGGCTTTAGTGGTCAGTCAAGGAGAGCCCCGTGCCCGTGGCTCCGGTGATCAAGAGAGCCCTGTGCCCATGGCTCTGGTAGTCAATCAAGGAGAGCCCCGTGCCCGTGTCTTTAGTGGTCAAGAGAGCCCTGTAATGTGGCTTTAGTGGTCAAGGAGAGCTCTGTGCCCATGGCCTGGTGGTCAAGGAGAGCTCTGTGCCCGTGGCTCCCATGGTTAAGGAGAGCCCTGTGCCCATGGCTCTGGTGGTCAAAGAGAGACCCGTGCCCGTGGCTCTGGTGGTCAAGGAGAGCCCTGTGCCCATGGCTTTAGTGGTCAAGGAGAGCTCTGTGCCCGTGGCTCCCGTGGTCAAGGAGAGCCCTGTGCCTGTGGCTCCACTGGTCAAGGAGAGCCCTGTGCCCATGGCTCATATGGTCAATCAAGGAGAGCCCTGTGCCCGTGGCTCAGATGGTCAAGGAGAGCCCTGTGCTCATGGCTCATATGGTCAATCAAGGAGAGCCCCGTGCCCGTGGCTCCCATGGTTAAGGAGAGCCCTGTGCCCATGGCTCCCATGGTTAAGGAGAGCCCTGTGCCCGTGGCTCAGATGGTCAAGGAGAGCCCTGTGCCCATGGCTCATGTGGTCAATCAAGGAGAGCCCCGTGCCCGTGGCTCAGATGGTCAAGGAGAGCTCTGTGCCCATGGCCTGGTGGTCAAGGAGAGCTCTGTGCCCATGGCTCATGTGGTCAGTCAAGGAGAGCTCTGTGCCCGTGGCTCAGATGGTCAAGGAGAGCTCTGTGCCCATGGCCTGGTGGTCAAGGAGAGCTCTGTGCCC
>NW_026623290.1:2256927-2265344 GCF_030028575.1 Malurus melanocephalus
CAGCTGACAAGGTGGTGACCAGTCAAAGGTGGGACTCAATGACCTCAGGGGTTTTTTCCAGCCTGACTGATTCTGTGATTTTAAGTGCTGAAAAAGTCATTTCTATAGGAGAACGGCTGTTTCCATGAATCTCTTCTATGTGGCTTTCAGTGACATCTCAATTTAGCTACTGTGTGCATTGATGAAGTCATCAGCTGTCCCAGTGTGCAGCTCTTTGACTTCACCTTTTGCTCCAGAAGCAGCACTTTACTCTCCCGTGAATTGCCTGGCAGAGCCAAGGGTTCCTTCAACAGCGGTGCCCCAGGACCTGGGCACTGCTCAGTGTCATGTATGGATAACTTCAGTTACAGCAGCACTTTTATAAACTTAGCTAATAATCCTGCCATTTTCATATGTTTTACTGTGCTTAGAATTGGGGTAGTACATCTCATCACTGGTTTTCTTGCTCTTCAGTGCAGAGCAAAAGGAGGTTTTTGTCCCAGTGAAGTTAACCTGGAGCTCACTAGAACATTAATGATTCAGGCTTCTTTTGTTTAAACCCTGCCCTTACCATGAAGATGAGTTCTAAAATTATTGTGTCACCTACATTTTGAAAAGACACAGTTACCCTTTGACTAAAAAATTGTACTTCTGACTATAAAATAGGTTACTAGATCAGTGTAAAAGGAAGTGGATGCGATATTAATAGATTGGTGTTAGCCACTGTAGTACGTGCTTACAGTAGTGCTCAAAAAGGAACTGAGTAAGAATTACTGCTCTTTTCGTGAAGACTTGGACTGCTAATAAGGACATACATGTCATAACATGATTTAAAATGTCATTTCTGACAGTTGYTTCCATAGGTGTTCTGGAGTTGGGCATTTTCCTTTTGCTGCCCCTTGCCCTGTGGATGGTGCCATCTTTTCTTCAACAGCAACAGCAACCTCACAAATCCTGCCTGCATGCTACATCACATTTTTTGTTTTCACTGGGGAGGGAGAGGGAGAAACAYATGTTCTAACAAACATTAATGTCTGTGTGTSTTCTGTGRTTAAACCCACCAAGTTAGACCATGRAATCACAGAACARCCCAGSCTAGAAGGGWCTTTGAAAACTCATGTKGTCCARCCTTTCCTGGATGAAAACTACCTMGTGCYCTGTTCAKTTGTATCCTGAAARCTGCCAGRGAGRGGAACTCTTCCAYATCCMTGGGCAGGTTGTTCCAGTGAATAATTGCTCTTACTGCAAAAAAAAGTATCCTGTTGAAATGAAAAATGGAGAGCCCATTACCAGAAGAGTCTGATTTGTTCTCTCAGTGTCATAAAGCCTGGATTTTCTAGAGGATTTGTCTCAGAGAACACTGCTGTTGTGTGCCACAGGCCGCAGCTGCTTCACCTCCCAACACATCTGAAAAATGAAGAAGGGTGTTTAGACCCAGCCTTAGCTCCCGAACAGAAAGTCACTACAGCTAAACAAAACCCTTCTAGAATGAGYTCTTGAGGAACTACTGTTTAGCCTTTGAAAGCAAATGGAATTTGAGTAAAAACATTAATTATCCCAGGCTGGAAAACCTGGAAGTCTCTTACGTTGCATTCTGGATTTGTTGAATTTTATGATGTATCCCAAAACACTAATGACTGTCATCAGAGCTGATCCAATTCATTTATTTTGCYACAAGATATCTGTTTCTTATACAAGCTACCAGACAACACCTAAAAAGTACTACAGAAAATTAAAGTCTTGACATCCATGGACATCAGGTCAAACCCATAAACTACTTGGATTTCCAGTAGCATTGTGATAACTTTCCTAAGATTATCTGACTCAGGCAGATCTTTTCCCATACTCCAATTTTTTTTGAAAAGAAGGAGACCAATCTCAAGACTTTAAAATACCTATTTTAATTTCTTTTCCTAAATTATTAGTGTATTTACACAAATTTCTCATTTCAAAATATTTTGTACTTGCCTATTTTTAAACATCTAGCTTAAAAAAAAAAGTTCAGCCAGATGACTACATCACACAAAAATGAAAGAACATTCATTGAAGATATGAGCAATTAAAAAAATACAGCACAGAAACACATACCATTGCATTAATAGTAAGTGAGTGCACATTTTTAAGTTGCTGGCTTCCACGAACAGTTCTTCCCATACAAATTTCTTAGTCTGTGTAACTTCTACCCACTTCTGTGCTGGAGTTCTCATTTCTTTTTTCTTCACAAAAAATCCCCCCCCTTTTGCTTATACAAAGGTTGCAATAAAATGCATTACAGTAGTATTTCATTTACAAAACAAATGACATAAAAACTTGTTTCTTAACCCATTGGATTGTATTTCACTAAAACAATGTCCTTTCATGGAGATGTAAGAGAGATTCCAAGAGCTGTCTGGATGTGGAAAATGATCTCGAAGCAATCCTCCCTGGAAAGGTGGACCTGAATTGCTGCACGATCTTTGGAGGGATCTCATCTTCAGATTTGGTAATTAGGATGGCAATGTTAAACATTGTATTTAGTCAAAATAAATACAAATAAATTAAAAACAGATTATGGAAGGGAAATATTTTCTTGTTGCTATTGCTTGGAGGAAGGCTGAGAAAGTGAAGCTTGGGGCAATGTCTGGTTTACACATGAATGACAGATCCTTTAACTTCAGTAGTACTCTCTGAACAAGGAGACAACAGCTAGAAACAGGGCTGTAATTTTGGAGAAAGACAGTAGTGATCTTCTTTCAAACTTSGTTAGGAAGCCGTTTTCCTGTGGAAAAGACAACCACGGTTAGGGACAGCTCAAAAACAACAAGCAGGGAAACCACACCACTCTCTGCCAGTCAGATTAGCACAGCATTGTGCACTGAGGGACAGCTTTTCAGAGCTCTGCCTCCAAAAGATGAATAGGGCTTTAAAAACAGTAGCTGAAAATAGCTGCACCTTGCTGAATGTTTGCTTTATCTCCAAGTCTATGCCCTCCCTGTGTAAATAGAAAGCAAACGTGAACTCYATCATCTGAGGCCACATCTTCCAGGAAGGTACAAATACTATGTTTCTGATGTAGTAACACACTCAGAAATRTCTTCCTTTAAGCCTCCTCATTCTACTATGATGAGCCACCTATTATGACAGAATGTTGCCAGGAGTTGATACTTCTCTTAAATAAAATTGACTCTGTTTGAAAGAGATGGAAAGAGAAGCCTTTATAATAAATCTGATGTATCGAGGGGCCATGAGTCACTATCACTTTTTTTTTTTTGCTGCTACAGACAGAGAAGGATTAGAACAAGAAAAAAGAAAGAAAAAAAAAAAAGAAAAGCAAGACACTAGAAAATAAATCAGGGGGAAAAAAAGTAATAGAAAATATGAGAGAAGTAGGATGAGAGGGGGTGGAAAGAGAAGGTAACATTTACATATAAGTAAAGGAAAAAAGTACCAAGGAAATAACACACATGGGTGTCATTGATTCTCAGATTCCCCTAACTGGGGGGGGAAAAAATATTGGCGTGATGAAACTTTGCAAAGCAAAAGGGCCTTTCCCTTRACTGGCAGAATGGGAATTTCAGCAGCTTGGCAAAGTGGTCCATTTATTGACAAGTGTTTTTCTCAGCATTGACCATTCACAAATGGAAGTTCAAGGATTATCCAAACAGAAAAGATTTAACCCCAGTTGTACTTACCTGTACATTTGTTGTAAATAAAAGTGAGCTGGGGGGATTAAATAATGGCTTTATTGGAATCCACAGCAAAAATGCTGACTTGAATTGTGAGGATCATACCTGTGTATTCTTTCCTTACCTTGAATTTAAGTATTTTTGGGCCAGCTCCTCCATGAAAGCAAAATTGCTGTACTAACCTTAGCATGCCACTTAATTTTAGATTTAATAGTGGAAATTTCAGGGTATGTCTAGTTTAACCTGCTTTGAGCAGGAGACTGAACCAGATGGTTTTCTAAGGTCCTTCTCARCCTGAATTATGGTCTGATCCTGTGATCCAGAATTGGGAAGTGCCTTTTACAAAGAAAGTTGCCTTTTACACTATTGTGTTTAAAGCAGAAACAGAGCTCTCACTCTAAGTCTCAATGAGACATTCCAGATGTCAACTATTAAACCACCAAATGAAACCCGAATAAAATGATTTTGACAGCGTCTAATGCAATAATTAAATGAAATCTTCTAATCTGGACTTTGGTGGAAAATGAGGAACTCACCCAGCCACCGTTTGCATCAATCCATTCAGCTTTGTTGTTTATGATGTACTCTGTGATGAAATAAGAGATCTCCTCCTTCTCCTCTGCAGTCAGCTGAACCCCGTGCTCTTGAAGCTTCTTGGTGAGAAGACCTCCAAATGTAAATATGGTCATAATTCGTCCCCAGTTAGTATTTCCATCTGCAAACTTTTCTTCCATGACTCCRTTGAAAATTCTCTTGGCAGCAGCTACAGAGGTGATGTCAATSGTGTCCAGGAGTGGCCTGAGAGCCYCCTCRGTTTGCTCTTGCAGGGAAGATGCGATGCTTCTCAAGACGTGAGCAACCCTGGTCTGGGCTGGTGCGAGGTGTGATTCCTGGAGCACATATTGCAGGTAATCCTGAGCGAGGTAATAAACGTAATAGAACTCAGCAGTTTCCATTCAACAGCGAATGCAGAGAGCAGTTCACCGCTCTTGAGCAGGGTCGGCAATGAGCCGCCACGGGACATGCACACGGTTTTGTTTCGTCTGGTTTTGATGGAATCTTTCTGCTTTTACCACAGAATTTCCTGTAAAAGTGACTTAATGGTGTGGGCTGGGGAATATGTCACAGAGGAAATGAAAGAAAAAGTGTCTGCTTTTATGCCTTCTTGAGTGATTTATTTCTCCAAATAGTGTGATTCTGCAMCTAAAATCTACCAGATTTTACCACAATCTTTAGCAGCAGAAATTGGCATTTCCTAGGGACTTTTGCTGTGTATCACCAGCAAAGGTTTAGCATTTGGCTTGCAAAATTCCAAGAATGGTGTGTGCTAGCAAATGTTTGGCATTTGACTTGAAAAAACATGCTCAAGAAGTGGATGCTGTTGGAGATGCAGCCCCCCTATCACCCCCAGCCCCATCGCCTCGCTGCCAGGGTTAAAGCTGCAATCTGTATTGCAGGTTTGTGGGTTRTTTCTGGTCACAACTTTGTCAAGAAACTGGGATGGAAGAATGGATGAACTTTTTTCAGCGCTCAGGGAATTTTACATAAGTGCAAAAAGTGGGAACACAACAGCGGTACAATTATGGATGGACAAAGGGAAAAAGGAGTTTTATAGCATTATCCCTGTTCCAGACTTTCCCACACTCTCTCTGTGAGTGCTCTTCAAGGTCCTTCTTTGAAGATTTGAATGGGAAGCTTCAAAGATTTATTTCCCCCATGGGGAGTTCTGTTATAAAAGACATTATAAGTATAAAAGACAATGCTAATGCAGGCAGCAGGTCAGAACATGGGATGGAAAATACGGGGCCAGTGATGTGTGATACCGCCTGAATCTTCTAGGACAGGTAACAAAGAAATATCATGATACCTACAACTGCTCTTAGATTCAAATTTTCTCTCAAGCTGTAATTTTTGGGAGAAGAGGGAGGGGTATCTGTCCAGCTTTTTCCTTACAAACATCTTCTCCTGAGGCAATCTGATCTTGCTAAGGGCCAGGATGTGTCCATAGAGAACTTCACCCTATTGCAAAGGCTTCAAAGAGCAGCAAGCAGTTTGATGTGTGGAGACCCCTCTCTTTCTCCATCACCCTTTCTTTATCCCACTACTTCTTACCCACCTGTCTTTCACTGCTCTTCCTTCTCTGAAAGCAAAAGGCATTCCCAGCACCTCCCAGCACAGCTTTTCTTTATCCCAGGTGAGGCTCTGAGGCTGTTTCCAGTCCTGGCTGCTCCCTGATGCTCATGGAAGAGGAGCAAAGCCTCATGCCCGGGGCCAGCACAGAGCTGCAGTCTCAGGATGCACTGGCACCTGGTTACACTGGGCAAAGCCTGTCCAGACTGTGTCACAGCCCTGGTGTCAGCAGACCCTAACCAGCCCCCCAAAATGCATGTGCTGCTGCTCTGACATCATCAGTTTTTGTAGAAACCCATTGAGTAGACCAGGGTGGTTTCCATTTCCTGCTCAGTTTTTTTTTCTTTATATGGTGAGTCTGGCCAAGCGTCACACAGTAATCTTCCATCATAGCAGGGCTTGAAACCTCGAGCTAGAGCCAGCACAGCATCCAGCACTTCAGGATTATTTCCCTCACTTTCTTTTGGAATCGGAGAGGGRGCTTGGTGCTGTGTTCACCTTTGGGAGAGAATGTGTGAGAGGGCAGTGTGAGCTGGAAAACTCCAGTGTTAGATGTTATCTCCAGGGAAGGATGTGATGCCAGGACTGGGAATGGGCTGGGTGTGGGAAGCTGCATCTCCCCTGTTTCATACATCACATTCTTWGCAAAGCTCATTTTGAAAGTTCAGAGGTGTTCTCTATCCAATACCTGCAGCTGTTGCTTTGGCAGAGCTGTCAGACTCACTTTGCCTTTGTTATACTCAGTGATTTCAGCAAAATGCTAACGTTTTATGAGGAATGCAAACAGAAAAAGAAAGGGATGTGACAGTCCCCAGCTCTTTCCAACTGGACAGGAATTTCTGGTGCAGAGGGAAGGCATTGCTCTCCCAAGCCAGCTCCCCTTCTGTCAGATGCTTGCAGCAAACAGGGCTGACAGAGGTGCTAGAGCAGACATCACAAGGATCTTCTTCCTGTATAGCACAGTCCATGATCACTCCTGAATTTCTTAGCAATTGATTAATGAAAAACGTTTTGTATTCTTTGAGAATGTTAGTAATAGTTGAATATGAAACTGAACAGTACCTAAGGAAACTGGGTTTATTTTCTTCAGTGGCAGAGAACAGGTAAATTTAGACATTTCTTCATCAGTGGAGCATTTAGGATTCTGAGGACAGTGATGAAATATGAATATGTCACCATTATTGCAAGAAATCAGTGTTAAGGCCTTGGCAATTTTGGTGCAAATGCTGCTATTTACAGTTCCTTGAATTCTTGAAGGGTTGTGAGGCAAACCTGAAGGCTCAGAATGGCTGAGCATCCAGAACGGGCTGGCAGCTCCAAGCAGACATCTCTAACAGGCAGCTGTGACACTGGTGAGCAGAGCTCAGCTTGGAGCTGGTGAAAATGCACCGGCTTTAGGTCCTTCAATGTTGGACACATTTCCTTTTCAATAGCCCGCAGCAGAGGGTGCAATTCCAAACGTTCAGCAGCAGTGACAGCTTCTGTATCTGTACAAACAAGTGATAATGGTCAGCTCGGAGCACTCTCAGAAATCAGCTTTGGGATCTCTTGCATCATGCCACWGCAATGCTTTGATTCTCATTTTCTACATTAGGCATTGTCTTGCTTTCTTCTAGCAGACTTTATTCTTATTTTGTAGTTGTAAGGGAATAACTTGATGAAACTCTGTTTTGTTTCCTTCCTCTGTCTTCTCAGTGCTGCATAGACTGCATCCTCATACCCTGCACTGCCTCTTCCTTGTTTTTTTTCTCTTTTCTGAATGTACTAGAAGTGTTAATTGTTAATAAAAGTCTTGAAACAGAAACCAGCTTGACAGGGAAGCTCAAATGCAAACCCTGTCCTCACAACCTGGGAATTGGAGGGGGCTYCAGATAGTGTAATTTAAATCTGTGCCCTGTGGATTTGAATCTACATCCTACTCGAACCTGAAAAGGCTTATTTTTCCAGAACAGAT
Source organism: Malurus melanocephalus (assembly GCF_030028575.1). NCBI lineage: Eukaryota > Metazoa > Chordata > Aves > Passeriformes > Maluridae > Malurus > Malurus melanocephalus. Next base: position 2,264,656 of record NW_026623290.1, read on the forward strand.
GGGGACTGGGTTGACAGATCCTCATAAAATTGACTTGTGAGAGACGATGTTATCTCATCTCATTCGAGACAAAACCAAGCCAAATAACAAAAGCTTTGCTGAGCTCTCCGTGCTGCATCTGCTTTGCCAGAGTTGTTCCAGTTCCAGGTGATTATGTGAATTGTGATTTTTGCATGGAAGAACAGTCCGAGGCCTTAATAAAACAAKGAAAGACTTTTTCCCTGCTTTTCTTCCCCTTTTGCTATCCACACCGGTGTGATTTGTGTGTGTSTGTGTGCGCGCTATTGAATTTCACTGCGAAAGAGCGGCTCGGTTCACTCGCAGCTTTGCAGCTGCCCCGGTCCCGGCCCTGGGGAGGCTTTGGTGGCTTTTTTTGGTGGCTTTTTTTGGCTGCGGGTGGCGCTGGAGCGGCGCTGCCGGGGCCGCTTGCCCAGTGGAGTGCTGACATCTAGTCGCAGCCTGCCTGCGCTGCAGCGGATCGGGGGAAGGATTCTCGCTCTGGGCTCCGCTGCGACCCCACTGCGGAGCTGTGTCCATCCCACGCCATTGCGGGGCTCTGTCCATCCGACCCCACTGCGGGGCTGTGTCCATCCCACCCCACTGCGGGGCTGTGTCCATCCCACCCCACTGCGGGGCTGTGTCCATCCCACCCCACTGCGGGGCTGTGTCCATCCGACCCCACTGCGGGG
>NW_026623290.1:2265823-2328646 GCF_030028575.1 Malurus melanocephalus
AAGGACATGGACCTGTTGGATCAGGAGGGCACTAATGATTAATGGATGGGCTATCTATCCTCTGAGGAAAGGCTGAGAGAATTGGGATTGTTCAGCCTGGAAAAGAGAAGGTTTTAGGGGTGAATTAATTCTGGCCTTCCAGTGCCTGAGGGGAGCCTACAGGAAAGATGGGGAGAGGCTGTTTACARGGCATGGMGTGACAGAACAAGGGGAAATGGCTTCGAACTGAGAGAGGGTAGGTGCAGATTAGATATTAGGGAAAAAACTTTACTCTGAGGGTGGTGAGACACTGGCACAGGTTTCCAGGGAAGTTGTGACAACTCCATCCCTGGAAGTGTTCAAAGCCAAGTTGGATGGGGGTCTGAGCACCSTGGTCCARTGCCCCTGTCAAAGGCAGWGGGGTTGGGACTGGATGACCTTTAAGGTCCTTTCCAACCCAGACCATTCTGATCCTCAGATTCTATGAATTCTGCAGCCAGGAAGCACCAAAGCCTGCTGTCCAAAACACGAAAAGTTTATCTCCATAAATTTTGGGAGCAGTTAAATTTAACACACTTAGGAYCATCTCCTAATGTTTCTAGGATGGAGACAAAATAGCAGGATCCTGGATCTCAAATTCTGTGACAATTGAAAGAGAGACTTTGYCCCATTCTGTGCAAAGACAAGCTCCAGGAAGGAAGGGAGGATGCAGCTCTGGGCCAGCTGAGGCATTCTGGGCTAGTTGGAAAGCCAAAGTGGCCCCCAACATAAACTAAAGCAGGTAACTACTCCAGCTTACTGCTGACCTGTGGTGACAGGTCTAGAATGCCTGAAGGCTGAGCAATTTGGCACAAGCTCTCTCCTGCTCCCAAAATACCAGGCACGGATCAAATGGAGATGCACAYCACAGCTCTCCATTGCTCCAACTTAAGAAAATGACTGTTCAACTCCCATCTTGACCCTCTGCAGCACTCCAGAGACCCAAAGAACTGCAGCAATGGCCAGCTTTGGCTGTTTCCTCAGGCTTCAGCTGGTGCCTCGTCATTTCCCCCTGGTAGCTCAAGTCAGAGCCTGTTTCCATCTGAATCCCAGGATCTGTCATCGCCGTGAGTCAAGGAGCAGCCAGACATCCTTCTACACTGTGCATGTGTCACGTGTCATCACGTGCATGTGAGCACACACATGCTGGACATTCTCACCAGCCTTCCCAAATGTTTCTCTAGGATTAGGAGAATTTGAACACAGAGTCATCRTTGTCAGCAGTGAGCCACAGAGACAGAAATGTCCCTAAGCTGCCCAGACAATGGAGCATGAGCAAGTCTTGGTAGAAGCTTAGCGAGTTCTTGCAGATGCCAGCAGAAACACTGAAGTCAGCTTCACGGCTGAAAATACTTGCTCCCAGCAGGGGAAAACAGAAAATCTGCTTGTGAGTATTCATGAAATAAGAAATGAAGAACTCATGCTTTAAAACGATAACCAAAAATTTGTGTTCTTTGCACTCACAAATCAAGGGTGGTCTTGAGTGYTCATTCTCCTGTGGCAGATGCAATGCAAATATATACACAGTCATTTCTGATTTATCAGCAGCTCTAGTTCAGCTCTGTGTCTTCCMAAAACAGAATGCTGCCAGGAGAGACAGGCATTCAACACCTAAACCTATTTTAGACAGTGGTGATACTYGAAATGTGGTGAGACAGCATTTCCGTGACATATCTGAGCCTTGCTTAGCATACAGAGAGTCCCACTGGGTGACAATTCCAAAACATGAACAAGATTTAGGAACAAAAAGAGGAACAAAAAAGTTTAGGAACAAAATTAGGAAGAAAAGAGTTTCCACTGAGCATGGGTAGGATATGGGTGCCCAGTTCCTTTAGGCGTCTTTGGGGCAAAAAAGCAGCTCTTCATTAAAACTACTATGAGTTTATAGCTAGGCCTGCTTTTAAATTCTTTGTCGTTTGATTTTCCAAGACAAGCTTATATATCTCATGCTTTTACAATAAATCCCATTAAAATTCCAGCTCAYTTTGCCTGTTACAAGTTACCTGGGTTCCTTGGAGCTTTGCAGTCTCTCCATCAGCCCTCCCAGGAGCATACCTGCTTCCCTGTTCCCCATCTATTAAATCAGCTGTCTGCTCCTAAACTTCTCTGTTATTTAAATCAGGGCTGTCTCTGCTCCTGGTACTGCTGGTAACCTTTGCCCTGGGTCAAGTGGTTGTGATCCACAGATTAAATATGCTGCCCTTAGAAGATAATGGATTCTCTTAATAAATCATTTCACTCCCTTTTTCCATATCCCCTCTGTTGATGACCCTATAAAGAAGGTTGCAGTAACGCTGATATTTCTGCTATAAATTCCTCTTCATGGAGGTTCATAACTCATCTTCAGTTTGTGTCACATGCAGGGTTCCAGTCTGGGGTACATTTGTTTTTATTGCCCTTTCAAATACTTTTGAAATCTTTAAAGTTAYAAAATAGACAAAAATACAAATGTACAAAGTATAGATATTTTCCTCTTTTATGATCAATGCAGATCTTTGAATGGAAATTATAATTAGGAAAGAAAGGTATAACGGGATTTCAGTAATTTTCATATGCTCAAAATAAATATTGATACTAAAACACATTTCTGAATCCTAATTCAGTAATTTTACTACAGTTTTATTACCTTTTCAGATGTATATTTGAACATGTCATGGTGCTAGAGAAGGAGGTGCAGCCTCCTTAATAATAATAATAATAGTAATAGTAATAGTAATAGTAATAGTAATAGCAATAGTAATAGTAATAATAATAATAATAATAATAATAATAATAATAATAATAACCCCCCTTAATGTAAAAGAAAGAGTAAGACACACAAAACCATTGCTGTTTGGTAGGACTTCTCTGAAATCTAAAATCAGTTGATATGAAGGTCATTCCACCTACCTGTAGCCTAAGAAACTCTGCTCCATGTGGTAGGATAAAATCTGCATTTCTCAACTGCAAGGAAAAACTTGTGAACTAAATATCCCAAATGACCCTTCTGGAGGGTTCTTCAGCCCTAACTGCGTTTCTCATTTTCCTGATTTGCACCATTTCAGCAGACACTGGGCTGTTGGCACCGTGCAGTACTTTCAAATGATTATGTGTAAATTGCTGCAAATTATAGCAAGAAATTAGCTGTAACTCCCATGGCATATTTTTATCCTYGTGTTTATTATGATTTTCTAATCCTCCAAAAAGCATGCTGAGATGGCATTTCTGTGCTCCAAGGAGAAGGCTGTGAGCAGAAATAGCAAACTAATCTGTCTCCCCAGGTATTTATACCACATTCACCGCTGTGGTGTCTGAGCATGTAACATTGTCCCCTCGATCTTTTTAAGTGAATTGATGTCCTGTTAAATAAACTTAAGGGAAGCTGATGCTGCCGTGACTGGTTATCCAAACCTGCTGCCGTTCTTTAAGCAAAGCAGAATGAAAAGGTATTTGGTTTGGAGCTCATTTTTAACGATGGATYTTTGCAGTGCTCTGTGCTTTGAATTGTGTTTGTCTGCATTGTCGTGGCTGTGCACGGAGGGAATTTCCTGAGGGAATTAAGCCTGTAAGCACCTTAGCAATGATACTRATCCCAGGGCCTGCTGAAATGATCTGTCTTTAAGAAAGCTGAATTTTCTCAGACCCTTCCAAATAAGCCTTTGCTTATTTATGCCAGCTGTTATGGGGAATAAAGCAACCCTGAAATGTCCAGCCAAGACTGGGGGCTGTTCCACGCTGGGAATTCACCCATCCAAGGCAGGAAGAGTGTCYTGCCCCAGCTCAGGAGCCAACACAAACCCCAGTGGCCTCACAAACCAGCACGAGTGGGGCTGTGATGGTTTTTCATTAGGCAACAGGGAGGGGATGGTTTAATCTGAGGCATTTTAATGGCTATCGGTAGCAAGAGTGAGCAAACTCCATTCCAGCATTCTGTGTGTAATTCTGAGTTTTCACAATCAAACCCCAGAATACCCACTCATCCTCTGCAGACTTGCCTTTGTATCAATTTGGGACTAGATTCTTGGCATGCCAGGGAATTAGGCATCATAATGACTTAATCAAGGGCTTTCACAGTGTATTCTGGAGCTGAGAAACCTTTTAAAACCCAAATGCAGATGGAAGCTTGGACCCAGMAGCGAGTGCTTTGCTCATGAAGTCAGAGGAGCTCTGCACAGACTGACCCCCTGTGCCTCTGCAAAGCTCTATTGATTTTGGTAACTTCATCTGTGCAGGGATGTGAATCTATCTACAGGGAGCTAAATGAAGCCTAAAGTTAYCGATTTTCAAGAGCAGAGAACTTTAGTTAAAAATCTCTTATGTTTTCTTAATTAGTCCTGATTTCAAAACATGGCATCACAGCAGAGTAATGATATTAAGAAGTGACAGTAAATAAATCAGCCAGTTGCATGTGATTTAATGCAGTAAGGACAGAGAGAATGGCTTTGAGTGAGTTAGACAAGGTTTTTATTTGCTCTTTGTGCTGGATAACTGTTAATCACTCAATGAGAAACGCATTTCCAATGGCCAGTGCCCAAGCAACGTAAATAAAAGCAACATCCTTGTTTCTCCTTTGCCCTCAATCTSCTTTTGGAGGCTTGACAATAAACAGCCATTCCCCATCTATTTCGTAACTCAGAACCCAGATCCAAAAAGCCCCCATGAAACGTAATTAGTTTACTTTTCTTGTCTCTCCTTTATATTCCTGAGCTAATAAATGGCCACTGCAGTTCCAGAGGGAGTTAATTTTTCTGGCTGCCTACAGGGGATTGARAGTTTTTGTCTCACTTGCACACAACTCAGTCATTTGCTGGGTGTATTRGCAGGGACCCGTGTTTGCTACAAAAAGTGGCAAACCACAAATCTGGAATCAGAATATCTGGGGTAAAACTTGGTGTTCCTGTGGTGTGGCAGACCCCTTCAGCCTGCTGAGTTTTAGTTTCCTCACCTCATTGATTGGATGGGCTTCTCCAAAAGATTTGCTCACAACTTCTCTTTCTTATCTATGCCTACATGTCCTTGAGAAAACTGTTGGTCTGTCCCTGACCCAGTTCCCCACTTGTAAAACAGAGGAAATTTGAGAATCCCCTTCAGGTCTGTGCCTGTTGCCTGTATTTAGCAGCCTTCCCAAGGGGTTTTTTGGGGCAGGGGGTTCTGTTTGTCTCAACCCAGGCGGTTGATGGTGATAATTCTGCAGCTCCGTGGAGCTGGAGCAGGTGAGAGCTGACTCAAAGGTGCATCACTCCATCATTTGCCATCTGCGTGTGAGTCAGAGCCCTAATGTTTGTTTTCCATGCTGTGCTGGAAGTCAGTGGAGCTGTTTATTTATGCAGCAGTTGACACACTGGCACCTCCATCTCGCCAGGCCTAGGTGCTGTTTAATGCTCTAGGATGTCCTGGGGTGAGAGGCTGGGCTTGGCTTTTCTCTCTGTGTGTGTGACCGTGTCTTGGATCCCATTTTTCTCCCACATGACCCTGCAGACAGCAGCTACATCTGCCTTAGAGATGCCAAAGGGCTGATGTTTGGCTTGTAATTCTTAGGACATTTGATGTGTTTTGGTTAAGTCACCTAAGATTGAGTGCTCCTGAGGCAACCTGAAAGGCACTTTTATCAAGTTCATCTTTTCAAATSACTTTTCTTTCACAATATGGCTTGCTAGCTGTAAAATTATTCCATTAAACTATGTTGCCACACTCTGAGGCAATTTGTTTTCTTGTGCATTGATCTTTGATCCAAGGTACTCGCTCCTGMAAACATTCTTCCTTTTTAACCACTTAGATAGAAGTTAATTTTATACAAATTGGAAATTGGTGTGGAACAGCATTACTTTTGTATTCTGTCCTTTGTTATTTGCTAATCACTTTTTCTGGATAGTCACTTTGAGTGGATTTCTATTCAGTCATGGTCAGATTCTTTAGCATTTCGTGTACTAAGTTAATTTGTTGTGTAGCTCTCCAAAACAGTTTAGAATTATAGATTTCATAAAAGGGTAAAAATCTAATTTTAAAACAAAGAAATGGTTTTGCTAGTATGTAATGTTTGGCAAATTGAAAACAATTGCAGTAACAATAAACTACATTTATTGTTAATTAACTTGTAATCTAATGGAAACTAATCTCCCCTGGAAGGTAAAAGCACAACACACTCGCATGATGTAGTCAGGCTTTCTGTTCATGGTGTCCAGCTGGACACCCAACAAAGGAAACGTCTGGGGGTTTATTGCAGCAATTCCTTGCCAAACAATGCTCTCTCCATCAGCCTTGTGTGAAATCAGGAGGCRTTTTCTGTGCATTGGGGACCTCTAGCTATTGTTTCTCTTTGAGGCATTGTTTTTATCCTAAAACACCCATGCCATGCTGTCCTCTCCCTTCCTCTCTGCAGATTTACAGCCCTGTCCTGCAGCCTCACATTCTTGTGTGTCAGGTTTGCTGATGGTGCATCCTCCTGCACGGAGGGAGGCAGAATGTAGCTGCAGGATCCACCCTGGACAGCTTCTGTCTCGATTCTAAAGGGTTCTGGACATTATGAGGAGGCAGCGCTGGATGACAAAATCTGCCCAAAAACTCACACTCCTCAATAGTATTCCATTTCAGTGAACATACTCCCTAATTCTTGCTGCTATTAACAAGATAAGAATGCTGAGACAAACATTTACAGCCCCAATAACACTGGAAGTTGTGTTCTGACGTGAAGAGTGACTCGGTAGAAATGTTCATTMCAAGCTGCAGGAAGCTGCTCTCATGAGTCCAGACCAAATGCACTCAGTTTACCAGCAAAAGTGCAATATTTATTTCTTAGCTGCCAGCCATGTGAAGGGGCTGTGCTCTGGGCTGGTTGCCCTGTAGCCCAGGTAGTCATTTCCCCATGCAAKTGTTGTAGCTGTGCCTTGGTAGAGCTTTTCTTCTGCTTTGTGTGAGGTTGCAATTGGATGTGGTAAGGTCAGAATAGGTTCCTTCCTTCTGATAAATGTACTCCTGCTCGAATTGGAGCACCCAGCCTGCCCTCTTTGATAACACAAAGAAAATTTCAGTTATTACTTTCTGTGTGCAGCTCGTAAATGAGCTAAGACAGGCTCTGCCAGCTAGATGAATCCTCACAGATTTATCATTTCATTCCTTTTAATGGTTTTGCAGTAATGTAACACTCCAGAACGCTCTGATTCATGCATGCCTCACAACACTGCTGTGGTTCCTTCTCCCAGAACATTCCCCTTGGCTTTGCATTGGCCCTGGAGCCACCTGAGTGTTGGTGYAGTAATGTTGGAAATCATCTTTGTACCCTGAGGTGCCTGTTTGATATTCAGAAAAACTTCATTCTGTACCACTGGTGCGTTTTGAAGCAGGTTCAATGGTTAAACAACAAAAATGGTGGATAAGCATTTCACCATTAAAGCAAAATACCTTCACTGGCAGTGTCTTTATGAACATGTTTTTATAGGTTCCTATACTTATTTGAGTTAGGATATGGTGACAGAACATTCTGTCATCATTAACACGACATCAACTAAAGCTGATGTCTCTAGTCTCCATCCTCCCCTTTATGGAAGTTTGGTATTTTGATACTTTCTGATATATTTAAATTAAGAAGAACGCTGAGTCAGCATGGGCTTCTTTCTATGAGTAAGAGATTGCATCAGTGTTGACTCCAAAGGAATTTGTAAAAATTTATTTCCAGAGATCAGCTGAGCTATCAGCCTCCAGAGGACTAAATGATACCAATTGGTTTCCATAATTACACTGCTTTTAATTTGGTACATTTTGGTCCTTTTTTCATCACAGGGTTTCTTCTGGCTTGAGGAGCCTGAAGAAAGGAAATATTGACTTTTGAGTGATTACAATCTGGGAAAGTTTACCTTCAGTTTGTCTATAGCATCTCTGCATAGACAGAACAATCCATTGAAGTTAAAAAGTTTATTAAGGCAATAATGTGCAGGGAAATTTTAGTGCCAAGAATTTAGCCATGTATATCTGACCATATTAATGGAAATCCTACTGCTAAATCCCTGTGCACCTTGGTAAATAATTTACCTAATGATTTTAGTTAAGCACAAAAAATAACCACCATCTGAAACTGTTTGACTTACAGTGCTTGATGCATGGCAGCCAAAGAGAAAACAGCACTGCAGTGTGAGTATCTCAGTTCCCAGTGCTGGGAATGAGGGGAAAGGATGAGCTTTAGGGTAAATATATTCTGGGACATCAGTACATGCTGTAATGGATTCATGGCACAGGCTTTGGATTCAACCTTTATCCTGCTGCCAGGGATGGACCTTTCTTACCCTAGGTCTCAAGAGTGAAGGGAGGAGACTCTTGTCTGATTTGGGCTCCTGGCTTCAAAAAAGGCACTCCACTGTGAGCTCCAGGAAATCTTTAATTTGCACAGAGTTTGGCATTGGATCCAATTTGGACCCAAACCACTGCTTTTACCGTGAATTTTTCCTGTATCTTCCCTGGAAGTGAGATTTCAGCTTCTGTGTGTGCTGGTTTGTTGTTTCCCATCTGATTTTGGCAATATTTTTCAAGGGAAGGTCTGATCAGTCGTTTTCCCTTGTGGTACAGTTCCATTCATGCAATGATAGCTTATACAGGCAGCATKGTATGGACAGTCTGTTAGGAACTATTTGCTCTTTCAGGTAATAAATAAGTCCTCTCATAACTACATATAGCAACACAGTGAATTTTAAAAAGTGACATAATGGAAGAATTTCTCACCTTCCCTATTTTCAGCTCTGATGTTCTTATCCTTCAAGTCTACGTGGCAGAGCCAGCCCCAAAGCTGAAATTAGAGCCRACTGTGGGAACACACCGATGATGCCTCATCTCTCAAAGTCCAGTAGAATGCTACATATCCTCCTACTACACTGGGGAAAGATTTGTTGTCTGTTAAATAAAGTGGTATTATCTGCATTACAAGTCAGGCATCAGCAAAGCACCTACACATCCCTGGCTGGAGGCTGCCTGTCATCCACCTTCCCACACCCATCACGTGTTTGGGCTGTGGTGAGTAAAAATCTGTGTGTGTGTGTGTGTGTGTGCTCAGGGCCTGAGCCAGAGGGAGCTGGGCTTCATAAGTCACTGGACTGCTTAGGAAATATTTTAGAGAAGCTCAAGCACTGCTAGAAATGAACCTTCCAAGTCACAGTCTTGTCCCTGAGCTCAGCTGGAGATATTGTGCCAAGCACGGGCACCTAATGCTGGTGGAAGTGCCATCATCACTCACAAGTGATGAAACGACCACAAAATACTTTGGAGCATATTTTTACAAGCAGCAGCATATCAGCTCTTATGTCCTCATCAAATTCCAAATCAAGCAATTACCTTGCAATTCCAAATGGCAATATTATTGTTTGCTTCATTACCTGCTGTGCTCGCTAATGCTGTTTGTGCAGGATGGTCACTATTTCTCCAGCTTAGCAGCAGTCACGTTTTAGCAATGAGCAAAAAGACCCATTATCAGCCTTCCACAGCACCTTGGATCTCTTCAGGATGAATAGTGCAATATAAATGTAGAGGATTATTTAAAAACCCATTGCAAACACTCCTGGTGTATTAGCCATAATAATAGCCTGACTGTTTTATTTGGCAATAATCCAATTCCCTCATCAAGATACAGTACCTGGTGCATGTGCTGCAGACCAACTGACTGGCTCATAAAATAGCAGGGTGGCAAAATTATCAGGAAAAACAATGAAGAGCTTTTATATTGCTGTAAGTTATGGGTGTGTGATAAAAGGGGAACATGAAGTTCTTGAGCCAGTGAGTGTAAAGGTGAGGGGTTTACAGCAGCTCTAAGTCCTGAAGTGTGCATTTAATACTGCCTGATTTTTGTGTGCTGGACTAATAACAATAAAAGTGAAGCAGATAATGTAAAAGGTGGAAGCTGTAGCAGGGCAATGTTTTCTGTAAGAAAAGAGCAAAGTGAGATGCGAAATACTTCAAATCAAAAGTAAAAATGTACAAGCCTCCATAAGAGCATGAATGAGGCACTGGCCTAAATTCACTACACACATGATTTATTTGAAATCTGAGGAGCAATCAACAGAAAAGTTCACTTTGATATTTAAGCAATGTATCCATAATAATACAGAATATTTTCAATAATTACAACAGATTTATTTTCTATAAGGTTTAGTTTCTAATCTAGTGCATATTAACAAATCTGCAGCCACTTTACAAAGGATGCCTCCAAGGGGGAATGAGGCATGGCACAGTGCCAGCATTGACAAAAGCAGATATATTCATTGGCACCTCTGAATTATTTTATGTATATCTGTATCTATATATCTATATCTGAATGTTGATAATACTCATCACTGTTAACCAAATAATTCCTGAAAAAACATGATGCCTGGGGTCTATGCAACTGGCTGCTTGTTAAAACTTTATTTTCAACCGAACTTTTGTTTAACATGAAGAAAACATCCCTGGAAGGGTTTCCTGAGTTGTGCTCTGGTGCTGTCAGTGGCTGGTAACAAGTTTGGGTGTTGGTGTGCTGTGTGCRCTCAAGGCTGGCAGAAGTTCTACAAACTCAGCTCAATCCTGGAGCAGAGCACCTTAGGCATAAGWACCGTGATTTTTAGAAGCATCCCTATAAATATATTGTGATTTTCATCCTTTCTGTTGCTGATTCAGTTGAGCATGGAAGAGGGGTGAGGTGATCCTTCCCCATCTTGCCAACTGCTCAGTGAGTGGGTGAATTTCCAACTGAGCCAACCTCAGCTCACAGATCTTCCTCAGCTCCTGATTGTTCCTAAAGGAAAGCTGGAGAGGAGCAGATCGAGATCTACATCTGGCTCAACTAATTCAGAGCTGCCTTAGGCACAGAGCTAATCAAGCCTTAGAGCACTTCTGTGCTGCAGATGATTCTTTTCTGTAACTCCAGCGGGGCTCCGTCATTCACCTCCTGTGAACTGTGGAGTTTCTCCCATCACAAATAGTGTCACCAGGCCAGAAAGTGTTACTCAACCCAAGCAAATGTGACAGCAGCTGGGGCTGTAGTTTAGTCTAATCTGCTCTGGAGTGAGAACTGACATAGGCCTAACCCTGCTGGATGAGTCAGTGGCAGAAGCAGGGCGAGAAAAAGGATCCCTCATTACCAACTCTGAGATATAAACACATGCCTTCCCTCTCTGCCTCCCCAACCCTTCATTAAAACAGCGGTAGCAGTTAGATTTAGTTTATCTTTTTTTCAAGATGAMCTTTCGCCTATTTTTTGAGTCAGGCAGGAATCCTTCTTCTCCTTGCCTTGCTCTTCCTCATCTTTCTCTCTTCCCATAAAGCACCAAGAGTGCCAGGCTCCTTATGATTGCCAACAYTGAACAAAAATTGCTGAGAAATACAAGTGCTTCATGTTTGCTTGGTTGCCCCATACCTGTCACCAGGGTACAGCTCTTAGAGCTGCATTTCATTCTTTGTGGGGTGCTGCACCACCAAATGAACATTTAAGAGGTGTGAGTCAGGCCTCCAAGAAAAGTCATGCATGACTTAAAATCACGAGGTTGATCAAAAACAATAAAATGCATATTTTCAATTTGCCTTTGGGTTTTCTAAGGTTGTGAGGCACACCCATTTCAGGTCTTCAAGCCCTGCTTTGCAGCCATTAAGGCTAGAAATTCAGGGTATTCATTTGTCATGAGCTACACATAATTTTTTTTTTTCAGAAAAACAGGAAATATTATAAGACCTAATGGTCAGAATTGGCAGCACTGGTGCTGACACTGAATATACTTACTGAAACTAAATGCGTGTTTTTTTCCTTTCCATCTAGAATGAGGGTTTTACTTTTCACAAATATCTCAGTGTTCAGGTATGTCAAACTACTTGAGAAAGTGTAGATTGCTTTTGCTGAAGCTTTTTAAGAGTTGTATCAATGGGTTGGGGTTGGATGAAAGTCACAGCAGGGTGGACTGTCCCCCTGTCCTGCATTTTCAGCCTCTGGCTGACTGTGCCACTGATTTGGTTTGGGTTTGGCATATTCATTTCACCTCTTTACCTTCACACAGYCCCATACACTTGGACTGAATACCATTCTGAATTTACAATGAGAAAAAAAAAAGGGGAAAAAAGGAGAGAAGACTAATCTTCTTTTCCTCATTTAAATTCTGGACATGGGACAAGATGGTCAAACGGCTGGGCTTGGCACACCCCATCATCCAGACCTCCAGACTGACCAGCTCACCAGCAGCCACATCCCTCAGGTCACTGGGATTCTGCAAAATGACAACACAACTTGTCTGGGCAGGGGACAGGCCACATCCCAAAGCAAATCATGAGCTCCCTCAGGGGCTGGTGGCCATGGCAAACATCAGCACCTTCTGCTTCCTGCAGGAGATGCAATTCCTAGAGCTTGCATTCTTGGATGCAAACAGAGCACTAATAATACCTGCCAAGACATGTGGGCCTTCCCCTGAAAAAAAAAGGGTGAGAAAACAAAATCCATCTGATGGATGTTAGTCATGTTGCTTATTGCACTGTTGGCACTCTCCACCTGGGGCTCCTGTACTCCCATCCAGGATCTGGGATGAGTCAAACATGCTGCACAGGCACTTATGGGCAATCTGAGCATACACTGAACATAATGGGAATTTCAGGATGTCCCAACTTGCTTTTGCTTCCCTTTGTGCAACAAGATGCCTGCAAGTCCTAGACAGAGCTCTTTTCCTCTGAGAAGACGTTGCTGAATGGAAAAACATAGCATGCCCACAGGGAGCTGTATGTGTGGAACATCAGGTTTTATGCTAGAAAAATAGACTAAAACTGCACGTTACTGCTGGCCATGTCATGATTTTGTGAAATCTCCAGGTTCTGAACTCATGGTAGCACTCAAGAAATCTATTAAGCAGTAAGATTTCAGCCTTCACATTTGTAAAATAAATCTGGTTTCATGTGATTCCCCAGCATATCAATAAGTAAAGGCAAGTAAGAAAACATTGATTTTGAAGACTGAAGGTCTGAAAGCCAATCGCRTGGCTTTGGGGGACCTGAAATTATTTCTGAACAGCTTGTGTSGACAACTTTCTAATTTTCCTTTAGTTGCTGTTTCTGTGGTTGTGTGGTTTGGCTTCCTACACTTTCTCTAATAAAGCACCAATGTTGTTTTGTATACATTGAACTTTGTTTCATTTTCTAGTTCCTCAGTCATTAACAGGAGAGATGGTATTATATGGAAGGCCATTATTCAGGCATTACAGGATGAAAATGTGGACTAGACTTCCCTGGGAAAGAAAGTTTTCAGACAGTCTTTTCCACATATGGAAAAGGAATGAAGCTTCAGCACTGCCTTCAACATTGTTCTGGTTCCCTGAGTTGTTATTTTTCTTGCCTGAAAACAGAAAGATTGTTAAAAACAAGGATTCAAAATGAAAGGACAAAAAAGGCACAGAGCTAACATAAAATGTTGAAGGGAGAATGTTTGTTAGCCTTCAGTGGTAGTGTCTCACTTCCATGRGGCTGTTTTACTGCAGGCAAAACACAACAACATAGCAATGAATAAAATATTAAATGCTGCTGAGATTTTCAGAARGACATTTTTATAGTTCTAGCAGGTGCAGTGGCATTCTATTAATTACCTGGGCATGACAAAGAATGCTGCAAAGCTGAAGTGTTAAAATTCTCTGCTATACATAAGGCAATAAAGGTAACAGGGAAGGGAACTGAGCTGCGGGTAGAAGATTCTGGTCTGTGCTCAGAAATGGTCAATGCTGTTTGTTCTCATCTGCCCATAGTTATTACACTGCTAACAGCTGGAAGTCATTTTGAAGGGTGTAAAACCCAATCATAAAAAATATCACTTGATTTATCCATCAGATGAATTTCAAGTACTGGTGTCTTCCCAAATGCTGGCACTCTGCAGTGTTTCTATTSTGTCTTATCAATTTAATAAATGTAACACTGTAAGGAGTAAAATGCCCAGTCACCTGCTACTGTCTTGTCTTTTTCCAGACATTTACTCAGACATTTCTCAAGACCTTACCAGCAGCTCATTCTTCAGGAGAAGAATGCACCCTGGCTCCACTGAAATATTTTCTATGAGTGGTGTCAATGAGAAATCAAACAACATTTTTTGGCAATTAATCAATTTGTCCACTAAGCATTGTGAGTGTAAGTACTTGCCCCTGCTCCCTGGATGCTGGTTAAAGAAATGCTTCCTTAGCAAGAGACTGAGCCTGAGAGTACCTGAGCATCTGCCATGCCCTCAGCTCCTGATGATTTCAAGGACAACTGAACTCATCCCATTTCCATCTGCCTTTTGCAGGTCCTCTCCCTTCTTCAGGAGCTGATATAATCCTACATAATGAAACATGCACAGAAACTCTCCATATCTTCTCATGCAGGACACCGTATTCTAGATGTGACTTTCAGAAATACCAGAACTTTTTGCTAAGCAAAAAGAAAAAAAACTTCAAAATTTTCAAACAAAAMCTACAGCACTTTACTGTGGTATGCTACTCTCTTTCTGCAGAACTAGTTCTTTGTTGTGGCAACTCTGATAATTAGCAAGATCCCACAGAAGGGAAAATTTTGCAAGTCTGTAAGATGTCCCTTTTCATTTAGAAGAGGAGAAGCAGAAAAGCAAGGAGGAAGCACAGAGAAGCAAGCTTGGAGAGAGGTGTGATTTATTGCTCTTCAACTGTAGACCTGTCAGTGATCCAAATTCTCGTTCTGTGTGTACTTTTGCTCAGGATGTCCACTGGGCRTTTCCTGTGTGTAACTCAGGTGAGTTGTTAGCATGGCTTTTTAACATGTCCTGGGCAGTGCACAAGACATTCAACGAGAGTACAGGGAAACAGGCATCAGACTTCCTTCAGATTAAATTAAATTAAACAATACATCAGCTGGACCAGAACTGTTTTTATAAAATGTATCAGGGATGGGGTAGGAATGAGGATGGACAGGCCTCTGCTCTTCTGTGATTCTGTCACTGTGGTCCTCACACAGGCTACAGCTGTGCAGGGGCTGCTCAAATGKGATACTACCCAAGGGATTTTTATCTGTTACAGGAGAAGAGGAACACGATACCTCTCCCTCTTTGGACCTTCCTTCTCGCTATGTAGAGTGCAGGGAGCATGGTCTGTAATCTGTGTTCACCAGCAATTCCCTGGGAAACTGCCAGCACAGAGCTGAGAGATGGATAGACTCTGTCCCTCCTGATTTGATAAAATGAACAAAGTACTCTGCAGAAAAGCACGAAGGCTGTGCCCAATTTCTGCCTAGGAAGACTTGGGGATTTCTGTGATTGCTTTCRTATCTTTGAATGAAAGGTACTACCCAAAGGCAGCCCCAGCTATCAATCTTCCAAAAGGCTTCTTTTCTGCAGGAGAATATCAGRACAGCAGTCATCCCATCTCAGCTTGATGTCCCCTGCCAAAGATTATGAGAGAGCTTAAAGCTGATCATGACACAATACTTGGATATTGTGGGACAAAAATATGTGTCGTAGGGATATTAAAAGTCTCAGCTTCAAATTTCCTAAAGGAAGCATACAAAATATCAAATGCATTTTGAGCATCTGGGAAGCTATAGAAATGTCCTGTTTTATAGCTTTCTCCAGTAAAATATTTCATTTTTTTTAAATCCATCAAAATCTGATGACATTTTGTCAGACAAGATTAATTGTCTCRCTTAAGAAAATACTGATCAGATCTKCTTTGCTGTAAAACTTTTTATCAGCTGCAAATTTCCAGCCATTCAGGTATCCAAGASTGCTTTASAAAAAGACTTCAGGCATTATAATTTTACAAGAAGTGAGTAACTTCTTGGAGAGTTTTGCAAAACAAATGGGTTTGCTTCTAAGCAATCAAAGGGATGTTTTAGCTTCCCTAACGAGGTAGTYCCCTCAAGGAGCAGGATAATACTGACACCAGATACTCCCTCTGTTGTTGCAGCAGATTTCTCTGGCATTGACAAATAGCCTGTCTGAGCTAGCAAGGTCAGATGGACAGGAACAGAACAAATAAGAGTGCCAAACCCGTAGTAGTCTGGTGCTCCTGGCATTCCTAAGCAGGTGGGGAGATGGATGAACAGAATCTTTGTCATTTGGAACATTTGTATCTAGATCCTTGACAGGCGCTTCAGGCTATTRTTTGCTTTCTAGACACCAGGATGTGTCCAGGCACTGAGTTTATTCAYACAGAACAAGGCTCTAAATCCAAGAATCCAGTGACACAGTATGAGCTAAGAGCTCTGCTACAYGCAGTGGAGACAACAAAAAGTTGCAAAAGCAAAAATTGTTTCAGTGTACCTTCAGGGATGCACTAAATTCTGCTGGATTTAAAGGTCTCTGAAGGAGTGCTGCTGTTAAAGGATCACCAAGCAGTATTGTCCTGACAATGGGATCTGTGCTCTCCATAAATTTTAAGGACTGAAGCAGATTCAAGTAGGGCCAGCTTCCTGGAGTACATGGAGACTTTTCAGTGGCTGAAGCATCTCTGCTCCCTGTGCCCTCACAATTTAGCACCTGGTCACCAGAGCAGTTGGTAGCCTCTGGGCTTTCTGTACAATGACCCTTTTGTGGAAGGGTTTATGCGTATGGTATGGGRCTACTTTAATGTTACAGAACTTAAGAGTCCAGATTTTAAATAGTAATTAATGCTAAACCCCTGTAGCACGTACAAAGCATAGASAGGGGCCGACGTGAGCAGAGAGCTGTGTTAAGGGCAGGACTGGGGAGCAGAGGGGCTCCCAGTGAGGCTGCAGTTGCTGTGCTGGTGACTAGACACGCACAGCTTGAGCCACTCCTGCCCTGAAAGACTTTACTATCTACACAGACAAAGCAGATGTGGGAGAAGAAAAAGGATGGAGGTACAAAATAACTTCTTTGCCTAAAGTTACTCATCAGCCGACAATGGCACACTGTTCTCCTGAATACCAGGCCGTGCTCAATGAACTATTTAACATGGATATTAAAAGCTTAAGCAGGGAGTCGTTAGGGCTTTCAAAGGCCCCAGCCCAGATTTCTAAACAAGGCTATCTAGAAAGAGGCTCCCAGATTTGTAACCACGTGGCAACACAATCTGCCTCAYTTTGAAAGATGCTGAGCCTCCCGGTGGCTGAGACTCGAGCAGAGCAGCGCTGCCCTGGGGAATCTCTCCTCCCTGCGTGCCCCCTGCTCGAGAAAGGCACCGAGCAGCCGCTTTGCTCTCAGCTTCTGCAGCTCCAGGTGCCATCTCTTTGGGCAGGGCAGTGCTGACCTTCTGCACTGCCCACTCGGACACTTCCCGACAGAGGTGGGCATTGCCCGGCGTGCTCTGCGTCGCATCTCGCTTGCCTGTTTTCACAGGTTTCATCCATCAATTCTCCACCTCTACCTGTATTTTTATCTGTCATCCCTGGTGGTCACTCAGTTTTTCCTAGATGATCTCTTCTGCCATCCTCTGAGAGGCAGAAATACATTGCATTATTTTTAGGGATGGACTCATGTCTCTGATTGGGAAACCAGCAAACAGAAAATAAAAGCAGAGTATTAAAGTTTTGTACAATGCGAGGCTTTTTTATTCCAGCCATTTTCACAACAGACTTGATGAGTAAGGCTCCAGAATGCCATACATAAATGCCAAGAAATGGGATTTTCATTTCTGCTTCTTTTTTTTTTTTTTTTTTTTTTTTTTTTTTTTTTTTTTTTTTTTTTCTGAGAAATAGTCCCTGGGTTGTTTTGGAAGACGAATGCTGAAAGCTGGAAATCCTGATGGTAATTGATGTTTTTTCATTTCCATATGTGCATCTTTCTTGCAAACTATGTAGCATCAGCCAGTAAATATCCTTTATGTAATTTAAAAGTAAAATGCATCACRGAGCATGCTAATAGAGCTTGATGGTAATATCATATAAACAGAAGCACGAGGGAGCCTGAAAAAATCCTGGGCCAATTTCTGCTCTTGGCTAAAATCCTGCAACCCCCTTGAAGTCAGTGGCATTGTGGGCTTGCAAATACGAGCAGAATTTGGACTCTAATTCTGCAAATCTCTGAATGTGGGCATTGCAATGGAAAGCTGGCATTGATGCTCATGAAGGCCACTGCCARATAACTGCTGGGCCAAATTTCCAGTAGGTCTGGGTAGCTGAAACTCCTTCATCCTGTTAGGATAAGGCGTAGAACAGAGGTCAAAGTATCTGTGAATAAAAAAAAAAATCCAGTGAGATTAAGAATCAAATAAAATAAAATATAAGATTTCCTTGTTCAAGAGAACTTGGTGCTTATTTCTTTTGTATTTTTATAGGCTGTCTCCCAGGAAGCAGGGGCTGATTCTGCTCTCATTAAAGCCTACAGTGAAAATCTCAGCAGTGTCAGGAGCTGCACACTGGGCTCCAAACAACAAGATTAGAACTGAAATGATGTTAGCACTAAACACCAGATCCAAAGCCCASTGAGGTGAAGAAGGGACTTTCCATTTACCAGCTCTGAAGATAAATCTACCCCAAAATGAATACATTACTAAGATTCCTCTAGTGATTTCTAAAGCTTTAGCRAAAGAAATAACAAGCCACTATAGCAGAAGCAAACATAAAAGGAACCAAAGGAAAAGGTCCTCTGTGTTAGCAGAAAGATTAAATGGATTTGGGAGAAGGGAATAAAAATCAGAAGAGCCTCCTTTCAGAAAAATTGTGCCCTTATTTTCTAAAGAGGTGTGTGAATAGATAGTCCTTAAAACCAYGAAAATAAGTTGTGCTGGGAAATGAAAATGATGGGAGCATTATTATATGAAATCAGATCCGAGTAATGCAGGTCAAAGAGAATAAACACTGTTCAGTTGTGACATTATAGATGAGGAAGTAATGCAGATTATCATTCACCATGTTGCCATACATCATCAAATCACTGGCACAGCTGGGAAACCTTTCACCTCTCTCCTCTCACCTCAGTTTCAGCTTGGACAGCCTAATTGTTTGGAGCTTCTTTTGATTTTCTCTGTCAAAGCAAAATCAWGCCTGGTAGAATGAAGTTGTTCCATGAACATCCCACTGAATATCAGGCTCCCATGCTTCAGGAAGTCCTGTGCCCTGCTGAACTTTTGTGCACCCTTAAAAATAAAATCAATTCTGATCAACCTAAGGTGGACGAATAGGCTCTAACTCCTTCTCTGCAGTGGTCCACATAAAACAGGCTTCTGTTTTCAGCTGCTGGCTCAGAGCCACTTTTGACTTCTTCAGGTGATTTCAGAGCCAAGGATGTCCTTCTCTGGRTGGTTAACACCTTAGTCATTTCTCTGGTTATACACGTCCCTCTTAATCCTTATCCTACTTGACTTCAGTAAGGTTTTTTAGCTTATCTGTCCCTAGATCCTCAAATCAGAAAACTRAATACTAATTCTTCAATATTATGCTTTCCATTCACAGTGGAACAACATGTACATTTAAATGTATCCTTTATTCTACCCCAAGAATAAGCCTGGCCATCTTGTTTAGGAATTTTCTTCCCCAGAGACAGTTTGACTACTGGCTTTTTTTTTTTTTAAATGCAAATGGCATAAACTTTATGTTCCCTATTTTCCTAAAAGTTGTWGGCCTCTTCTGAGCTGTGGCAGCTTCTGACTGCACCAAACAAGAAACCCACTTACTCCAGCATTATTGTAACTGAGTTTTCTCATTTCGGCACATGAGAACTGACGAGCGTCATCCGCAACTTGAGTAAGATCACATTTGAACATTCTGCTGCTCCCCCTTGACATCTGATGCCTCAAGTTAACATTTGTTGCACCATGTGTTGCTGGTCAGTAACTCCTGGCAGGAGGCGTYCGTCTTGTTCAGTGTTTGCATTTCCCTTGTATTTACGCTGCTGTTCTGCCAGCTGTTGTGCTGCTCACTCACAACTGCAGAACAATCAGYTGGCCTTTTCCTAAACACTGAGGAWGTTCTGCCCTATTATTCTTCATTTATATTTCAAATGACGAGATGAAACTTGACACACAGAAAGCAGTCYGAGAACAACCAGAGGGAATTTAAGGTTTAGAAAAATCATATTAAAAAATGATGATCATGGACAGGCTGGGAGGAATGTGATCATCACTCCCCACAGTTCCTTATGATTACTGCCAAGACCATGAAAGCGCTCCAAATAATGTTGTGGTGAATGCTGTGATACCCACATGCAATGCAGGTCATCTTCTGCTCATGCAACCTGGCATTTGGAAAACCTATTGCATCAGCAAAGATGGCCAAGACTGAATAATCTCTACCAAAATAGCTGTAAAGYTATGCTAGCACTTCCATGCTGGTTGCACCAGCATTTTCTAGTGTTGATCCAAGCTCAGATATTTGAAACAAACAAACAAATTAGGTATTTTCTTCCCATTAAGTGCTTTTGCTAGGTTTACAGATCAATCTACTCAGCTCACAGTGTGGGTGATAGCAAGCTTCTGGCAATGGGAAGTGTCTGCTTGGACTTTATCTCYGCTGAAATCTTTATGTGTCCCCTTGCAATGCTTTCCTCTGCTCAAAACCSCAAATTTTAAATCTCTTCACAGTTCCCCTAAGAAATCAATAATCCTGATGGGTCCATTCTAGCTCAGTATATTCTGCGATTGTATGAAGTGGAAATTGTTTTACCCACTCTCAGCTTCTCCGGYTTCTCAACTGCCTTTTCCTTCCCTCCTCCAAAACTCTCTGCAAACTCCACTCACCTCCTGGCAGCTTCTCTAGCTTTGGCCCACTGCTCTACTCTATCCACAGATAAAATTCTGCTTTTATTTGCCTTGTTTCATCTCCCTGGAATCCTGTACTCCTTTCCTATCTGCTTCAAGCMATCATCCTTAAATCTCACCTTTAAAACCTCCTTGCACGGTATGGGCTACAACCAGCTGTGAGAAATAGGGAGAGTGTCTTAAAAAAATTAAAAAAAAAAAATAAAAAAATTATGCGCTAAATGGTGGGCATGTAATGAAGCCGTTATGGATTGTCTCAGAGCCCCACAGGGAGAGATGGAAACACAACCAAGCAGGTGACATCATAGACAACAAGAGGCTCCAAGCCCAGCGYTGCCTGCCCACGGGCCACAGAAGGCGACGGGGCTGTGAGGGACTGAGCCCACACAGCGCCCTGAGCCCCCGGGCGAGCCCGCTCGGCGAGATCTTCCCCTTCACGGACATGAAGGGCAAGAGGGGGCGGCAGCAGGCACATCCACGGGTATTTTACAGCAAAATGAATTTATTTATGGGGTAGGAGGGCGGACGSCGCGGTCCGCAGCAGCCGCTGCCCGCTCGCCCTCCCGCCGCCGCGTTCGCCTCAGGTCACCCCTGAGGGCGGGGGGGGCGCTGTCCCTTTAAATAGCATTCGCTGGTTCACGTGGCCGCCGTCGCCTCGCTATAATTACTGGCGGGCCTTAGCGCCGCCTCCCGCTCCCCGCGGCCTCCCTTCCCGCGCTCCGCCAATCAGCGCCCGCCCGCGTCACTCCGAGGGCAACGAAACACGGAGAAAGGGGAAAAAAAAGTTTGGTGAGGAGCGAGCGGGGCCGGCGGGCGCGGCGGGGCCGGCGCAGGTGAGGGAGCGCGGCGGGGCCGGGGCGCCCGGGCCGGGGCTGCGGCCGCGGCTCCGCACCGCGGTGGGGCGGGGGAACGGGGGAACGGCGGCCGCCCACCGGCACCGGGGAGCGGCGGAGGGGTTGTGGGGAGGGTCCCCCCTTCGTATCCCCGACCCTCGCAGCCGCCGGGCGAGGGGCTGAGGGGCTGCGGCGGGCGCGGGGCCCGTGGTTCTTTTTCTGCCTTTTTTGGTGGTTCCGTCCTCCTCTCCCCACCCCCGGCGGGCGGCTGCGTGCGCAGGAGCCATCCCGGGGCAGAGGTGTTTGTACTCGTGTCCTTGGGTGGAAGGGAGAGGATAGGCGGCCCGCCGCCAGCGCTGCGCCGGCCGGGCCTGGCTCCGCTCCTCGCACGGACCGCGGGGGTTTCGGGGCCGGGCTGCAGCCGGCGGCGGTGCCCTGTCGGCTCGGGGCTGGGCTGGGCCCCGCTGCCCCTCGGGTGAGCCCAGTGCAGCAGGTTTGGCTGGCGTGGGGACGGGGATGTTCGAGGATCAATATGCAGTTTGTGTTGTGCTGCTGTTTTAGTTAAACCAAGGGTTAACGCTTACGCGGTCTGTCGTACTTTTGCGTTGTGCTTTATGAAAAGTTACTGTTGTTGTTTTGGTGTTTGCCCAGGAACTCGTGAGATTTAACCCGACTTACCTCCTAGGCTTTGCCAAAAGCCTGGAGTGATAGATAAGGGGTGTGAACATCCACTCGTGTTTCCACAGGATGTTAGGACTGGGTAACCTTAGAAAATAAAAAGGGCAGTTATCGTACTGCTAATAACAACAGCAGGAACGATGAAATACAGAAGCTTCCACCCTCTGTGCTGATGTAATGTGGAGGCATTAAGCAAAACCATGGTAGTTACTGCACCCCCTGCGTGGATTGACTTCAAGTGCACCGTTGTGTTCTGAAGTCCATTCCCCGAGTGTTTGTCCAGGCTTGTCCTATAATAGGTGTCATTGCATAAGAGTTACAGAGAGCAAAGAGCGTGCCGAGTTTCTTTCACTCTTCTAAAGTTCTGTGCTCACATCTTAGCTGTGCCAARCTCTACACTGAAAAGAGAAGGGCACAGCTTGGTAAAATGCCCTGTGAACTTCAGGGGAAAAAAAATTGCTCTCTTCTTGCTCCTGCTTACAAGCAAATGGTTTTGTTTTTCTTCTATAATCTTAAATAGTTTTTTGCATAGAGTGCTAATCCTCTTCTKAACTGTGGATGATGGTAAGTCAACAATTGAGGAAGTAAATATGTCAGTTCCTTCCTTTGTCTCTTTCTCATCTGTCCTCTTTTATAACTTTACTCTCGGAATTTATCTGATTTTTTTTGTAGTGCTGAGGTACCTACACCTGTTCTTTATTATCACCTAACTTAGAACAAGGGGACTGGCTCTTTTCTGACCTGCCTTGTATTTGTTCAGGCCAAAATAAGTGTATTTTGGGAGGATGTTTCTTCCTTATAATGCTGAATAACAAAGTCTCTGACATGTCAGTGGCATAATTCCTTGGGTTTATTACTTTGCAGATAGAGGAGAAGATATTCTTCACTACTGGAGAAACTGTCTCCTGTATGTATTTCATAGAATACCTCTTAAAATGTTTGTCTTAAAAACCTGTGAATCATGTTAAACTTATTTTAATCTGTCACTATTTTACTCCTTGACTAATCACAAATTTATGGCAAAAATTAACAATGTTGTATATGACATAGTATACTTATAGGAGTGTGATTGAAGAATGTAAATTTACATTTCAACTTCTTGTTACCTCATGGTCTCAGATGGCACATTCAAAACSTTACACAAATAGCTTGAAAGAGATAGTGGCAAGTTATCAGAGGGAGAGTAGCATTAACACAAACTACTGAAAAGTTGCTATGGTTACAGATAAAGGTAATCCCTGTTTCTGTGAAAGTGTGTCGTTTTGTAACAGCTATATTAATCAGTCTGATTTCTGAAAGAATTGGAAGTATAACAAACTTCTGGCTCCATTTTCTTGGCAGTTAATTGCTATGCAGCTTCTTTTTTTTTAAATACTGAATGGGCTGTGACTTGCATTCAAGATACATGATTTAAGCTACCACASGAGTATTACAGATCACATATAAATGCACTTGGACTATGCTGAATTCAATGGAAACTGTAGTATACTTATTTTTGCTCCACCCAAGAGATACCTGATATCAAGGAAGTGTCTTGAAAATATCTAGATTCTTTTTCAAGGACTTTGACTGAAGCAAGTGATGTATCCATCTATCASCAGAGGCCTTGGTTGTGCAGCTGTACAAGATACAATTCCATGTTCTGATTAAAAGAAAAGAGCATCCAACCAAGCCACACACCCCCMAAAAAAACACCAATAACCACCCCAAAGCAAACCCATATGGCAGCTGCTGAGAAATTGAAACCCATTACACGTGTCCAGCTTTATAGGCCAGGAGGCCACAGGGCAGGGACAAATGATTCTGTTAAGGGCTTATTGCCAGTMKAGAAAGAGATGGGATTTACCATGCAGGTCAGCTAAGCTTTGTGTGGTTTGAGATAGTTGCTGAAATATCCAGGGGAATGTGTCTGTCTGGTGTAGCTGTACTGCTGTCCAGACAACTCAGCAGACCTCGGTATTTACCACGTGCACCTCTTTGTTGTTTCCAGATCTRATTATTGCAGTGCAGTAGTACATCTGCGTTTGAAGGCAGCAAGAGGAATCTCAAAAGTTCAAGATTACTGAAATCTCATCAGTCTGGTATGTTGTTCTCTTCAAACGCCTGGAATAGCAAGTTGAATTCTTTTTGTGTGAGGGCCTCCTTAGTTACAGCTAAGGATAAGTTTCCTGCTAGGTTTCTAGGATCTTGGCTTTTCATCAGCAATTTCATTCTCGGGAAGTATTGTGCTACCAAGAACTATGAACTGTGTATTGTTGGGTTTSTGTAGAAGATTGTTTTTGGTGGTGGTGTTTGTTGCAGGACAATGAACCCATGCTCTTGGGACCTTCAGTCAACATACACTCTGAACTTGTTTTYATCTTGCTTATCCAGCCTGGAAATTCCAGGTACTTTTACAGACTTTCARAACTTAAGTCAGGCTGGAAAGGAGCTATTGCTAGCAGACTTTGCAAAGACTGCACACTGATGTATTGAAGAATGCATAATATGAAATGGAATGTTTGTTTCTTCACATAGTGATTTTTTTTCCCCACTGCTTTTATGTAGACATGGCTGTTGTGAAGTTAATGGCTCTTTTAGGTTTGATAAAAAATTTAATAATATTGTCTCGGAGTAAGAGACAAAGTTCTCAAATTCCTACACTAACATGCTCTTAAAGCTGATATATTTTGAAAAATACACAGCAAGTTTGAGAGCTATTGTTTATAAACAGGATCATAGCATTGGAGGGTGTGAAAGGCTTGGGAAGCTAAATATGACTTTGAAAGCTGTCTCTAGTAATAAGRAAAGCTAAAAGTCCGAGCTAGAATAATAAWAAATAAAAAATTCAGCACGTGCTGTAGTGCAGATATAATTGACAGCCAAAGGGTAAAGTCCTTTTGTCCAATGCCAGTTCAGTGTGTGTATGCAGCAGATCAGTTTCTTTGCTACTTATTAACATGTACAGAATTCAGGAAGTATAAGGGGTTCGGGACAGAAGACCAGGTGCAAAATAGTGAAGAAAGCTCTTGTGGTTCACACTGATCTGTTGGAAACTGGACATTGAGTAACCACCTCTTCATCTAATCCCTGAACAGCCATCACACGTAGCTTTTGATCACTACTATTCTTGTCTCTGAACTGGTGACTTAAAGATGAAAGGCTCTGTTCCTGATCTCTTGAGCTGTCAAGTCCTCCAAACTTRCTGTCTTCTGCACATGTAAGATTACAGAACAAATGGGCTTGTAGCTGTTCCATGATTACAACAGTCAAATGAGAGTCAGGTGCTCTCTTACTGTCCTGGTGCAAAGTTGGATGGCAGCAAACTGATTTTTAACACTCTGAAACCTTCCCTTCCTAGTGTTCTTGCAGCTGCAGTCTGCTGGTTTTGTTTTGTTTTTTTTTTTTTTTTTCTTTTCTGTATTGCTACAGGTATTGTAAGAGTAGCAAAAGCTTAACTTGAGCATGAACCTTAAAATGTGCCTGTGCCAATTTTCCAGAACGTATGTTTAGAGGGGAAAATAGATTGCTTTTTGCAGAGACTGAGGCTAAAAATTAGACTTTTTAATGCCTAGTTGCACTACATTTCCTTCAGCATGGGATAATGACTTGARTAGCAATTTTTAATGCATGGATTCTCAACATTTAGGTACAGATGTGTTCACTCATGATTTCTAGTCCATTGACCTAGGATAAACCATGAATCTAGTTTGGATATCCCATTGACAGATGATGTGGGGATCTTCACTTTCATGAGGATAGCAGATTACTCCTGGGACTTTCTTAATGTGACAGTTTTGTTTTGTGTGTGTATATGTGTGTTTGTTTTGGTTTTAAATGAGATGAGGTAAGCAAATCCAGGAGGCCAGTGCTCAATGGAGGAGAATCTGCTTTGCCATCCCCTGTCTGCTCTGGGTAAGCCATACTCTTGCTTATCAGAGGCTGGCCAAACTTCTGCCAGCTCAGAGACTCAAGGCAGGTGGAAGGGGCTGATGAGCACCAGTACAGGGTTTCAGGAGTCAGCCAGACTGTAGGGCTTGGGGGGGAAGAGGTGGGGAGGAAAAGGGATGGAACATCTCCCTTGTAGTGATAAGGGCTGCTAGTTGCCTGCATGATAGAAACATGAGCTGAAGTGTGGGATGTTTGATGATAAAAATTATTTTTCATTGCCATTAAAGGTGGTGAGACTGCTGGGATAGCATACAGAGCTGGGAACTTTCAGAGTAAYTTGTTTGGTTTGGGTTTTTTCGTSCCTCTCCTTTTGAAAGCACCCAGACAACAGCGCTGACTTCAGGGTTGTCATGTCTTCTAGCACTTGGCAGTTTGGTTGATATGWTTTGTGACTTGTGCTGCTGTTTTTAAGGGCCTAAAGTTAATGTGTTCTAAATTGAAGCTTTCCCAGATTGGTTATTGAGATACTTGAGGGACACTTTACTGGTCTGTTTTGTTTGCGTGAACTGTGTTCTTGGTTTTGATTGCTTAGATAAGGGTTAGTCAAAAAAAGTGTCATGCAAGTATGAGTTATCCTCAGGGGACCCCAGATCAGCTTCCAGAAGTGCTGGCTCTCACAGGCCACTGAATTCAGATGCGAGGATTAAGGTCTGCTTCTTTCAGCTTTTATTTTAGGTATTATGGGGGRAGTTATGTGGATGTTCTTAATTTTGTTCTTGTAGTGCTTCATACACCTCAACATACAACCAGCTGCTGCTTTTCCAGGCCTACTTGGATTTGTGTTATGATAGGTTGCTCTAAAATAGGTAACACAAAATGTGCTAKTTCATCATTTTCCAGAAGTAAATGTCCTTCCTGAAGGTGTTTTTATGCTCTTTTGGTGTATCACAGCTCCATGGAAGACTTAGCTGTAAATATTTTTTGGTGTTRTGTGGTATTTGCAGTAAAGCAGTGTGCTAGACAGCCTTGGACTTTATTACTGTGGTAAGGAAGTTAAMACATCCCCATTTTGTGGTSTTGGTAATGGGTGAAGTAAGGGAAGGGAGGCAGCTCCRGCACTGGGAGAGGAAARGTGGCAAGAACCAGAAACAAGTTTTTCCYCTCTGCCTTCGCACACGACAAAAACAACCCAAATGTGCTTGTGCTGACAAGTGCTTTATCTTCCTCTAACTAAAATATTTTTAGTTATTTTACACTAAACACATGAAAATATTTTATATAAGGCAACCTTGCTAYCCAGATAAGTCTTGTGTAACGATGATGATACTTGTGGGTGCAGGAGGSAACGCTGACTGGGTTCTGGCTCTTCCCAAGGTTGCTTGATAGGAATGGGGTAAGGATTGTCTTGAACCAGGTGTCATAGCTGCACTTGTGAAATATTTATTAAGCCTAGTTTCGTTTTTACTCGTCTTTTCACTGGATGGATGGATAAGGAACCATATCTGTGTTTGCACTGAGGATTAAGAAACCCTTTTAATCTAAAGGACAGTTTTTGTGTAGTGCTGAGAGGAAGCTGTGCCGTGAGAAACGCTGTTGTCACAACGTGACCAGAATCTTGCAAATTTGTTCAGTCAAGTGAAGCCTGAATAAGCACAAAAAGTTTCTGGCAGAAGCCKTGGTACCTTGTGGGATGGAGACAGTCACTTCCTGCGGAGCTCCTGCTGACTCATGCTTTAAATGGGTGGAAGTCTTTGGAACCGGCGACCCGATATATTTTTAGCCGGGGTTACTAATTTATATCGTGTGCTCGGCCTCCCAGGGTAACTCCAGTCACCCTTAAAGCGCGGATGGGCTCCAAACCCACAGCTAATTTTATCCCATAAGTGGAGCAAGCGGCAGTTGTGTAATTGCCGCGGGAGAAGCGTTCCCAGCCCGCGCGGGCGTTCTTCTCTCTTCCACCCCCGAGCCCCCGGCCGGGAGCGAGGCGCCGGGAGGGGCGGGCGGCCCRGGGGGACCGGGGACCGGGATCCGGCTCGGGGATCGGTGCCGGGGTCCGCCCGCCCGCGGCTCGGTTTGGCACGGCGGGAGCGGGGCACGGTCCCTTTAAGAGCGCGCGCCCGGGGTGCCCGAGCCCGCCCAGCCTAACCTGCTAGCGAGGAAAAGTTCTTTGCGTGACGGACAGGCCGCTCCGCCAATCAGCGGSCAGAACCCGGCCGGCGGGGCGGGACTCCGCCGCCTCCACCAATAGGAGCGCGAGGGCGGGCCCGCTGCCCAGGGTAGGTTGCGCCGAAGTGCAGCTCCAAGTGAAGTTAATCTGGGGTGAAGCGAACAGAAAATTGTGGAGATCGTGTTGGTAGGAATTTTGCGGTTCTAATCGCGTCGTGTGGCGTCGTTCCGCCCTCCGGGGCAGTGGAGTTCATGTGCGTGGGGCTTTCCTTCGTCGGTTCGCTCTCTAATGATGGCAGGATATTAACATTTATGCAGGGAAGCAGAACAAAAGGGCTCTTTAGACAGGAAATAAGGTACTGAGAGGCTCAAACTTGACCGAGTTTCTTTTGTCATCTCTCGGCTTTTACCGGGTGTTCTGGCGTGGAAGAATCGAGTGGTTCCACATTATCTTATGGAGAAATGTTAATTCTAAAATAGCGAGGATAATGCTGCTGTTTTGGAGTTACACAATGTTACAGGAAGAGAGCTCTATTTTAACTCTAACTTCCCTGATTCTGATGAGATTGGAGGTAACTAATTACGACAGCTGCTGTGGGATTATTCAGTGATAGCATTTGCTCCAAGTCATTTGTCTTAAATTGTCCTTTGTTGTATCACTGAAGGCTGCTGTGCTGTTGTCTGTGTATTTGTTCTTGATGAGAGGAATGTCTCGCAGGTCTTTAGCATTTAGAACAAAGATATGTAAAAACTATGTAAAACATGGCAATTTTTCTCAATTTTAATCAGTTTTGTGGGGTGTCTGGGTCTGTCAGAGCTCTGATTACAAACAGGCAGGAAAAATTAAGTGTTACTGCTCTGTGTTGCAGCTATTACCCTTCCAGCCAAGGGAGAAAAAAAGGGGGGTAGGGATTTTTTTTTTTTTTTTTTTGCTTTGGAATTGGTCAGGGTATCTGGAAACCTGTATTGCCTAATGGTAGCAGGTGTTTTATTTGAGGGAAGATTATTTTCCGTTTCTCTACCAGTTACATAYGGTATTTTTAGTGACACTTTGTGCATCTGAAGGGGCTTCAGGAACAGGAAAAGTATGAATTGCCATGGGTGGCATGGGATAGGGTGAGAGGGAGGAGAGCAGGAAGTGGYGAGGCAGGAAACGGGGGTTCTAATGAGAATGTAGACTTTCTTTTAATTGTCACCCTTTATGTATTAGATGAGGCCACATAMAGAACAAGGCTTTCAGATTGGGAAATCAGTTTTTTTACGTAAATATTTCCTGGTTTATATAAAATCACTTGGGTTGATATACAGCTGCTCCTGGGAATTGGAAAGAAATACTCATGTCCCTGATACTTGTTGAGTCTAAGAAGTTTGATGGGTTTTGTGTGATTAGTCATGGTGATAGAAGAATGGATGTGAAAAATWGAGCAACAGTCTTTCAAATGACCGTGGAAAGCAATTGCTTAGACCTTTACTGAATGTAAACAAGTGTTATTTTGAAAGTATACCTCATTCTTCCAGCTCTGTATTGAGCCATTCTGTTTTCTTCCAAAATGCTGTGTATGGATTGCTTTTATATATATGTCTTGACATGYTGGCATCTTGCCACGGGCCAGTGACTTATAGGTCTGAATTACTAATTCAGTCTTGCTGTCTTTATCTGTTTATGGCATTGTTAAATGTCCTAGGTTGTATTTAAACCCTGGAAATACYATTTTAGAACATGCAGTGAGTATATGTGGTCTTCTAGCTGAAAGTTGAGATAGTTTTCATGTATTGGGTCTAGGACCAGGATACATAAATGTTTAGATACCTAGATATTAATTTCTTAACTTCCATGTGATGCTAGGCCTAAGTGGCTAGATAAGGTGTATGASGTAGGACAAGAAGAATAGTAGAGTTAGCTGTAATTTCTCTAAATTCAGGAGTATGTGTGTAAGAATTGCTGAAATTAAAGGAAGCCACCTAAAGTATTTGTGTGCTTCTAAATGTTATATTTAGCCAAAAGCTGTTTTTTTCTTAGCACAAGATAAAATACATGAGGCAACTTGGTTCCTACTGCTTGATCACTAAGCAGCCATGTTTCTTGGGTCCCCTCTGCCCCCCAACTTAATTAGAAAGATGTATTGTCTGGGACTAATTTCCCTGATTTATTTAACACAGGAGTGAAATGCTCAACTCTCTCGCTACATGTATACAGTTCCAATGCAGGCTGTTTGTAGAAAGCAAATCTGCCCTAAAGGATAAACACACCACTTTGCTGGCACAGCTGTACAACTTCTGTATTCAGGCTACAGCAAATGTTTCTTGCCTGCATTCAAAGCCGTTGCTGGCAGGACCTGTGTTGTCCCCGCACGAGGATTGGTTGTTCCAGCATTTCTTGTTCATAAAACCTTCTCCTGCACATGCTCCATCTGCAGATCTTAAACACTGTGAATGTGTTGTGTGCTGTGGGATTTATGTGTCTGCTTCTTGTGCCAGAATGGAATATACATCTCTGATGTGAATAAGAGATTCTTAAAATCCACTGTAACCCTGTGTGCAAAATGCAGGACCAAATTCWGTCTCCCCTTTTTGAGACAAAGGACATCTGTGCCCTACAGTCCACTGGCCKTCTGGTGGCACTACCTAGTGTGAGGTGGGTGGCCCAGCATGAGCTGGGGTAGTTATCCTGCACACTCTGGTTCTCTTCAGTGCTGCTTGGAGGCTGATCTTTGTAAAATAACCCCAAGCCTTAGGGAGGGCAGGTGTTCCCCCTGAAAACAGGGACATGGGCTTTGGATCCCCCCTGCTCGTTGGGTGCTCTGTGCCACATGCAGGGCCTCCTGCACGCTCCCAGCAGAGTGGGTTCTGTGAGCACTGCAGGCCAAGTCAACCAGGCTGACTCAAATTGTTCTGAACTAGTGGCTGGAGCCAACCCAACTGGCTCTTTTCCCCTTCTCTTCCTCCCCCTGTTTCCCAAGTGGTTTAGTGATCATTTCTGCTAATTGCCCTGTGCCCAAGGCAGAAGGGAGGGGGGGGAACTATAATGTTATCCTAAAGAGTGTCAGCAATTTCCAAAAAGGGACACCTGCCCATGGTTTTAGCTGTGACTTTGGCCTCTCACTGGTTTTTTGGCAGTTGCTAGGAAAGGAGTGAGCTGAGGAGGTGTGATCAGACCAGGGGTGCTGTTGCAGGGCAGATTGGTGCTGGGGACCAGCCCTCTCCTGCAGATACAAGGGCTCCTGAGCAGATAGTTGTGTGTTCTCCTGTGGTGTGGAGCTCAYGCTGGGTGGGGCAGATCATCTGCCCAGTGATGTTTACACTGTAATAAGGTTTTGTGAAAATAAGCAGTTAATTATGTATGACCTACAAAGGAAGAAAAATAGTTGGGATCTGTTCTTGGTTTAAAATCCATTTAACATAAGCATGAAACATGTTTGGGATTTTTAAATCTGCTTCTGTTTTTTTTACCTTTATAAGTATCAGGAACATTAAGTCTTTCTTCCCTGTTCTTGTTGGATCTCTCAGATGTGTCATAAGCTTCTCAGCCCTTAATTGAAGGGGTGGGGTGATATATTTTTAACAGATCCCTTCTTCTAAGTGTGTTTATAGGGCTTTTGRGCTAAACAGAGATTAGCTAAAACAAAGCTTTGACAGTGCAAAAACTGTTTCTCCTCAATCATGTTGGGTTTTTGCTCATTCTCCAGTTGTTGAAAGAAACTGARGGKTTTTTTCRTTTGAAAAGTAACTTTGCTATTAAATTATTCATTAAGAGATAAACTGAGTTAAATCCTAACCTGATCCATCTTCTGCTCCATTTAGATCAACTTAAGACAGTATTTTGAGTATTACATAGACAAATGAACACACTCGTTTGAGTATTTCCTAAAAATAGCTCCTTTCTAAGCAGCAGTTTTATTAAACCCACAGTTCTTCTTTTAACTTAATGCTTCAGCAATCCTGCAGGAGCTCAGACTGTCTCTGTGCTGGAGACCACCCCTGCTCAGCTGTTCTGCCCTGCCAGGATGTATTTGTGTCACAGGACTCTAACCTTCAGGATATGGTATTTGTCAGYCTGAAACGTAATAATCCTGTATCTGGAGAACTAAACTATAAACAGTGTGGCTGGCTTGGGAGGCCCTGGCAGCCACCCCAGCAGTTTAACTAGCCCAGGGTTTAAGACAGCACTGCGCCAGTGTGTCCTGTAATTCAYGATGCTAATGCATCTTTATCTCTGTGAAGGATTAGAGAGACAAATATAAACTTAAAAATGAAATTGGAATGAGAGCGAACGGGAGATATTTCTGAGATGGAAGTGAGGTGGTTTTGGCTCATGAAACATTTTTCATTGCGAGTGGTTTTTTTTAAGCAAGGCCTGAAGTTTTCACCCTTGGCTTGAACAAGGCAGGAGGCTGGACAGTATTCATACGTTAGCCATGGAATGTAATTGTGTTGATGAAAGCAGAATATTGCATGAGGAAGGCAGGTATRTTCCACCGAAGGTTTTAAATTATGTTTTGGGCAAGAGAACCACTGATCCTTCAGGCAAAAATGTAGTATTTTGTACCTAAATTAGACGTATTTAAGCATTTTATACAGAAGGCTCTCTCTAGATTGTCAGAAGAAAACATTCAATGAGTTGTTGATCATGYTGATTTCAAGGATGGGGCGGAATTTTGAAGTCAGATGCTACAAAGAAGGATAAAGTTGTTTCTCTAGTACCTCCTGTATAAATTTTATGTGAAATTAGCATGTTTTTCTAAAATCATACATAATCAAGGCCTTAATGCAATGCTGTYATGTATTGGAATTTTTTCTATGCAACAGGATGACCTTGTATTGGGATCTGCCTCATTATCAAGGTAGGGGCAAAAAAAGTGGTTTTGAGTGTTAATCTGAAAGGTTTGGAGATTGCTCTCCTTTCCCTGATTCTCCTTCAGAATCAGGTAAAATGCCTGTGAGGTATCTTGCAAACTTGCAAAGAAAGGGAAAAAGRTTGTGGCAACATGGAAGGACTCACCTGAAATGCTTTTTAAGGGAGAGACTTTAGAATTGTTTAGTATAATCGTTTTGAATAGCAACATATTTCCATGGGGTTTGTCTTAAGTATCCTGGGAGAGGAGGAAGGCAGCATTAGTAACAACAGGTCAAGGTAAGTATATTATTATTAGTTGTATAACAAATTGTCACCTGCCTGTGACAAACCACGCAGGGACTGAAACCAGTGTTGAGATAAAGGAGTGTTAGATTTGTTGCAGAGCAGTGTGACAGCTARGCATGACTTTGTTGTCACCTTAATAAGTCCAGTCAAACTTGGTGCTTTGAGTGCATTTAAAAGTGACTTAAAACTTCTGTGCATGGCAGTGGAGTAATTTGCTTTWATTTTTTTTATTCCAGTATAACAACAAAGAAATCTAATTTCACACTCTGGTCACTTGGTTGATTTTGTTGCCTTCCTATATTTGCTTTTTTCTTACTTGGTGTTTGTGAAACTTTTGGTTGCTGCCTGTGGTATCTCTTTCTGCTGGAATTAGCTCTTTACCCTGCAAAGTCATAATGTGACTGTGACCCATGGCCTTAAGTTCATACCTAGTCATTCTGTATATAAATAAATCCCTGATTAGTTGCTACCTACTTATCCTTCTGTCTTCAGGCTCAGATCCCACACTACRCAATCAGAGTGCCTGGAACATCAGTCTGCTCTGAATAATACCTGTGCCCTTGCTGCAGCTCTGACATCTTAATTTCTCAGACTGTCAGGCCTGAAATGAAGAATTTATWGAAACTTTTTGGYATGGCATGAAAGCTCAGCCTGGTGAGCTTGCACAGGGTGGCATATGCAGTGTAAAATGTGYATTACAGTGTTGCTGGGGTTCCTTCAGCAGCATCAAGTTACTTCTAAAATGGGACAGTTGGTTTTTGAAACCCTGGGGTTATGGGTTAAAATTAGAGATATTTTTAATTTAAGGGRTACATGTGTTCTTTAACAGTTGTGYGGGGATTTTTGCCTTCACAAAAGGGTGTGAGCCAGAAGGGATTTTTGGGGGATGGTGTAAGGGCACTGGGATTTTGTCCACACTGTAGCAAGGACATGGTACTTGTGGAATCAGCGTAGCTGAAGCTGCTGTGCCTGTGATTGCATCCTTAGGCCAAGCTAAAGGGCCTTGATCTTGCTGATAGCCCTCCCATTTCTGACCTGGTACCATAATGAAAAAGAAAATACTTCATTCTTTTTTCCATTTTTTCCTGATAGAAGTCTTATTGGTCCTAGTRTGTGAATGGAAGGGAATGAGCATCATGATAGAAAGCCACACTTAGTTGACAGTTGAAGCTCAGTATCCTGTGAGCAGATTTTTTCCCCTTTTTTTTTATCCATTCTGAAGTGTGATACTTGCTTTAATATGCCAAGCAAAATAATTGGAGATCTGGCCTGCGTTTTACTGTGTTTGTCTACTTTTCTTTTATATCATGAACTTTTCTTTCTCTAAAAAGTGCTTCTACTTTGTCATGTGTTAATCTGTTCTCTGGCAGAATGCAATCACTATGGCAAGAGGCTAAAAAGAGAAATTGGATCTACTTAAGGAATTATTGTTCAAAATGCTTCTAAAAATGTCAATTTCTGTTTATGTGGCCTGAGGAAAAAGGGGAAATCCCCATGGCACTACTTAACAGCTTGGCCTTTTKGGTTACAAGTCCCTCCTGTAAAGCCATTTATGGCTTTATGTTTCCATGTAGAATTGTAGAAAAAACTCTGTACAAAGGTAGCAGAATAATAAGTGGGGAGACAGTGGCACTCAGCCATGCTATTTTCAGGCGATTGTGTTGTTAACTTGCTGATATAAGTGTTCTGGACAGTGAATGGGGGAGACGTTGTACTAGAAATGTGTGCTCACATGGTGGAATCTTGTCTGGAAACAGAATGAATAGCAGACTTGTTTATCAGGAGGGCAGTTTAGAGTTGTAACTGGAGTATTAGTGGGTAAAAAGGATGCCCTAGTGATTAAAACACAGTGTTTGCAATGCAGACTCTTACTCGAAAGCTGTCARCTCTGGCTTTCTCCTCAGTTAAGAAGCTGAAATATGTGCAGTCTGTTCTGTATGGGCTTAGGGAAGAAGTGTAAAAAACTATTTTCTGTTCCATGATGGCAGTGGGGGAAGAAATGCCAGTTGTYCTCAATCAAGTTGCTTCCAGTATTTTTTTAAGCTTTTCTTMAGCAGTGACCCCWCCATCTGAGCAAGTGGTGTACTTTTGGAAACCTTCAGAAAGGAGAGTACCTCATTACAAATTTCTGATAATTCCCCAGCCCCTTATCTGTTAACTTGACACTTGAATAGTTAAAGCTGACACAAGGCAACTCTTGCTCATTCTCACTCTGACCTCCTGGTGATCTATCCATTTTTGCTTGGCTTAAGCTGTAAGAGAGGCCATGCCTTAAATTTCAGTTCTGTTRCTGACCTGGTAGTTCACCTTCCTACTGCAGTGTGCACTGTTAACTTGACTATTCTGGCACAGAGCTGCACCATAAACCAGGTACGAGGGCCAAYCCAAGCTTTTGAGGAATGAAGTCTTCAGGGTAGGTCGGTTCCTGTCCCAGCAATGCCGGGACAGAGGTACCTAAAGCCCCAAATTACCTGAATCATGAAACTATTGCATTCAGTTGCATATAAGTAGAWATTGAATGCATGTGTATGGGTTGCAGTTGAATGTTTACACATTCSATTGTTTCAGGCAATATGAAGTGACAGCTGAGAGGAAACTAMGGAAAGATGCAAAATTCAGAGTGTGACCAGTTGGTGTATTCATGTCTTGAGTGAAACTTGACGGTATATTAAAGTGAAGGATAAGTAGCAGTTGTCCAGCATGGCAGCTGCTGATCACCTGTGTGATCTTTTCCTATGCTTTGTGCAGGGTGATAAGTTTTAGTATGTAGACATCTGCATATTATATGTGCTTTGTTTGGGATCATGTAAGCTGGCTTCCCCAGTGATTCAAATAATAATTAAGGGATTAAAAAAAAAAGCAAAAAAAAACCCCTAGAATAGCATTGAGGTTAAAACAAAGTAATACCTTTGATTCCCTTTGRCTAAATTTGAGTGTATTTGCAAGAGATGAGGAATGTTCCCAGAGGGAACATTGTACTTACACCTCTTCTGCTGAAAACTTGTCCTTACATACCCTCTTTCTTTGGTCAAGCTTTAGCTTTAGGTTGAGCTCTCCATCAAACCACAGTAAGGGTATTGTATAATTTTGCACACTTAAATTAGACATAGTGCATAATTCTAAATAGAACTACACATCATGCATGATAATCACAGTGTTCTTGGAAGTTAAGCTGAATTCAAGATGCCCTAGCCAGAAATGAAAATTGTTTTATTTATTAACGCACAGGAACCCTGATATTAGAGCAGGAGCTCCCTTAACATTAGGCCCACACAGAACTGTGGCATTATAAGCTAATTAAAATTCTACATAGTTCTGTTTATAAAAACAAATTATAACGTGTTTTGTGCTTACTGTCAGTTCTCAGCAACAGGTGTTTTGTTAACAAGAAGCTGTCTATTTTGGGAACTCGTGTTAAAGCGGCTTTTATCTCTTCTGGGTTTGATATGCTTAAAATAAGTGAAACTTATGCTGTATTGAGAGAAGATTACTTATTCACTGAAGCTCAAAAGAAGCGATTACTGAATCTATATCTATTCTTTCAGTAATTATGAGGGTAATCTTGTAAGTGTTTGAATCCTTCTTACAGATTACTTCTCATCAGTGTGTAAAGTCAAACCTGTTTTGAAATACAACAGCAAAGATAGTTTATGGAGTTGCTCTGCTGCGGCCCTTTTGGCCTATCTCTTTTAAAGGGATTTGGAGAATTCTAGAATCTCCTGATTCTAATTTTATACAACCTCTGATTTCTGAAATGGTCATCTTCAATATCTGATACCAAAGAAAGCAGAATGCAGCCYTGTCTGGTCTGTTTTAGAGTAGCTTTTTTATCTTTGATAGAGCATTTTAAARGAAGGCATTTCTGTAATCTGACAGATTTCAAGTAAACCTTAAATTTATGGGGCTGTGTAGAAATATGAAGGGCAAATGAAGGATTCCTGCAACACCTGAATGCCAAAATACAGGTATGAGATGGCACAAACTCCAGAGGAATGAAAAGGGCTCCTCAAGCAATATCTGCTACTTGTGCAGCTCAACACCAGTCTGCTGATGAGCAATTACTGACATGGTTTGATTCTTCTAATGGGTGTAACTCCAGRATTTTTATTCCCCTCAAGCAGAGATGCTGGAGCAAGCACTCTTAAAAAGGCAGTTTTAAAAGTAGCTGCATGTTCTGTCACAAGTGTAACTTCATGTAAGGTTTCTGTGGCAGTCATGTMTCAGACAGGCATCTTCAAACATGTGCCTGTCTGCCTTCAATCGTGGGTGATCTGGGAAGGCTAAACTAAGTCAACTTCACATTTGGGGGTGGGGGGTGGTGTGACACTCTTCTCTGGCTTGTATAGACAGAGTGACCAGTGGGGTGGCTGGCCAGTATCCTCTCTGTGTTCCTCAGATGKGCTTCTTGAACTTCTCCCACCATGCCTACCTCAGGGATACCAGGTCAAAACCAGGTTCCTGAAACATGAGACACTCTTTTCTCATGTTCACTTTTCTTTCTCTATAACTTGCTTATAAATTCTTTACTTTGTACGGAATAACTATAGTTACTGTGTTGTTCTCAGTGCTTTTAATGTTTAACTAGTTATCTGTATTGAAGGTTCCTGTCATGGCTCGCTGTAAACAAGCATATCCAGATCCAAGGGTTATTTGCTGTTTTTTCTCTTGAACCCAAGAAGTGGCTTTTGTGATGTGTGTGGGTTTTGTTTTGTTGTTTTCACTTGCATTCAGGTTGACCTCTCCAAAAAGGCAGCTTTGTCAGCTTAGATTTTCTGATAGTCATCACTGAAGAGACAGAAACTTWGAACATGCTGGTGGTGCTCTTTCTGAAAGCATTTCTGTGCTGCTCTGGACTGGAGTTTGCTGGATGAACTGGGGTTGCCTACATCTGTATTGTGCTGTTGGGGAAATAAGAGACTTTAAAGTTTTCTGAGTCAGAGGGAAAAAATGTTTCTGTGAATCTCATGAAGTTTGGATACTGTGATATGCAAGGGTCTAATTCTAGTGGTGCTGTGGTGTTRGTTTAGAACAGCTAGGAACTCCCAATGAACAGGTTTAAATTATATATACAGTGATAATCCTTGGCATTTCGGTTCTATTTTGCTGCTTTAGGCTCAAATTGAAATGCATGATAAATGGGAGTGTTGAAGGCTTTATAAGGAGTGCTGCACTTACTCTTTTAGGTGTCTCAAGCAGATGCTCCAGCAAAAAGTAGTTATCATTCCTGCAAAAAACCCAGCATCACTCCAGTAGCTCTGTGTGGCAGCTTTCTGAAATTCCAACACTTCCATGAAAATCCTTTTGTCTGTACTCTGCCTCTTCAAAATCCAGAATAAACAAAATATTATTTTTCCTACTAGGTAATAAAATGTACCTCTTACATCACTTATTAATTATTGGGGTTTTTTTAGAATTAATAGAGTAGTGAGCATCATGGAATTGGACCTTTATTTGGTGTGGTGACTATACTAGAAAGTTTGGAAATTAAGTAATAAAAATTTGCTTATACTTCTTGTTTTTGTTTATAGACTTTAAGTGGTCACTGCAAGCAATCAGATGCATTTGCATGAGGTGAATGAGCGTCTGAGGTACCACCTCTTTTACAGTGGTTAATCTCTGGGTCTGGTAATCCGTGCTTTGCAAGGGTTAAGTGTGGTCATAAGTAGTAATTACAGTTTCAAAGTAACATCTATTAATAGTGTATGTAGACAAGCATGGAAAGCTGAGTCCTTATTATTACTGTTCTSCTTGATACCAGTATAGAATCTGTGCATCTTTGTTCTTGCTTAGTAAGAGTGAAGAGGTTGTGGTGAAAGTTCTCTTGTTCCTCGTGTAACCTGGAGTAYAGGAGCAGTGTACATGCTTTAACACTGGAGGCTTTGTCTATACCAGGTGTTCCTGGGTTTATGATAGTCTGGCTCAGATTAGTTATGAAAGTGCTAATGTTCCTTCCCTTCCTAAGACCTGAACTCTCTCTTTTCTGTCCATCTGCCCCTTCTGAGTTTGCACTTTCGCTCATGTGTGTGGCTCTTTTCCATTAGTGTGATTTTTTTTTTTTTCCCACAATCCTTTTGACATCTTAAATCTGGTATATAGCTTTCTTAAGAGTCCAAATTTTATTTATATTTTAATTTTTGTATGGAAGGATTCAAACTTGCTAACTACTTAAAATTGGAAGTGAAGAAAAGACTTCGGTAACTCTTTCCRTCCTTTTGTAAAGTTGCTGCTAGGGCTATCTATAAGTACTTGATTTTAACCTAAAATAAGTCTGTGCATGAAACAAAAATAAAAAGCTGTTCAACAGGAATAGACAGGAACATAGTAGATATTAAAATGACAAGTGAATTAAGAGAATATCTTATGCAAGTCTTTGGTCACCAGTGTGAGTATTTTGTTTTTATTAYKAAGTCATTGTATACATTCTACYTCAAATTACAATTTAAWACTAAAGTTGTGAGCAGGAAGAAAWCTGGAGGCTCAGTGRAATGAGTGGAAAGCTTTAAAATGTGTGGATTCTGTTGGTGCTGAGGAAGTTGGAACTCCCATGTTTTGAAAATGCAACAGCTGTGTGTTCTGCTGCTACAGGAACAAAGAGGTCGCTGCCCTTACAGATCTGCTTGCATTGCTGGTCCTTAACCATATTCCCTTTTTTTAACTCAAAGCATTCTGATGAAACTGGGTCAGAGTGTAACTACACATGTAGCTGTGCTGGCAAATGTGAACCAGCTGCAGTGCTTTAGCCAGGGTGAGCTGTAAGATGAAATGACATGTCTGACTGCAACCAGCAAGCTGGGCTGAGCTCTAATGACTGAGGGCCCCTATTCAAATCTGCCAGTTCTTCTTGGCTCCACAGCAAGTTGCTGGGACATGATAATGCCTTAAAGCAGCTACAAATGACTGCTCAGTGAATGTAAATTGGAGCCTTTTGGAAGTCAGCAGTGGTGTAAAAGAAAACAGGACTGTTCTGTAACTTGCTATTAATTTGTGAGTCTAGTGCTTTAAMTCCTGAGTAGTGTCCTGCTTCCAGCAAGACACCTGAGCAGCAAATTTCTCTATGAATTGGTGTCCTCAATCACAGGCAGTGCTCTGGGAATTCTGCAGTGAGATTCAACAGAACTCTTCTCTTGGGCCTTTATTTGCCCTTTGTTTCGAGAATGCATTTCCTATTTACTGCTTCTTGTACCAGCGTGCCTTTTCATATGGTGGTACAGGTGGTGTTGGATATCTGTACCAGTACATGCTCTAAAGTGAAGTGTATTTTTGTGTGCCCAGCTTTGTCTTGCTTTGTTTGTGCCTGGAATGAAGGTTTGTATGTTTAAGCAGCACAAATTACCACTGCTGCAGTTTGTTCCTTGCTTCATTAGCACAAAGAGAAAAYGACCATTAGTACTGGTGCTACTGCAGTCAGTGCTGAATTGCTTCATTATAAAGGTGCTTATGACAGAGGAGGGAATATTTTAATGACTTGTTAAAGTTGGATTTATCATTTGAGGTGAGTGTCAGGTAAAACTGTCATTGTGCTGATTTTGACAGTGAAGAGCAGCTCACACTAAGTGCTCTGCTTTCTCTTGGAGAAGCAGATTCAAAGCTGGCATGGGCACGGTTCAAACTGCATTTGCTGTGGTGCTGAGGCACAATGCTGTTTGGGTGGTCTTCTCAGCGTGGTTTTGGGAGGGATCCTTCCCATACCAGTCACAGATATTAGGAGTGTTTGCAGAACACAAGACTGTACTGCAGGATGGGAAGATCTGCTTGTTTTCCTTACCACAACTTGAAGTATGACGATAACTGGTATTCAAGAGACCTTTTTCTTTGGGGAAGACAGATGAAGAGAAGGCTGGCTTCTGTGCCAGATTTTTTTTTCCTTGTTGTGAATGGGGAGGGGGGTGAAAGAGATTATTCCTAAATCTTGTGTGTTTAATCCTGCTAAATGCTGCTCTCTCTGATCTTACTGATTAACATTTGAAGCCTATAAAGCTAGGGTATCAGTTATTTGAAACTAGTGGCATATAAACATTTTAATTAAAAGGAAAA
This sequence comes from Malurus melanocephalus, assembly GCF_030028575.1. Taxonomy (NCBI): domain Eukaryota; kingdom Metazoa; phylum Chordata; class Aves; order Passeriformes; family Maluridae; genus Malurus; species Malurus melanocephalus. Next base: position 2,307,175 of record NW_026623290.1, read on the forward strand.
GAAGAAAGGGGGGTGAGGAGGAAGACTGGTATCACAGTGCCCASTCTGTGGGGAAGGGATGTCCACAAGTGTTTTGTACAGAGTATTGGAAGATGTGGCTCTTTCTTCAGAGAACTTGATGTCCAAAAGATTTGTCCTGTCTTGCGTTAGTGTTCTACAGYTTCAGCTCTATATGCTTTATAGGAATGTCCTTTACATATTTTTGGCTTGCTRCAGAGAGGAATTTACTCAGAGGATGTGCTGTGGTGAGGGAGGAGAGGTAGGACCTGTAGCAGCAGCAGAGTAAAAGGGCATTATTAGATGCATGAAGTTGTGTATTACAGGAGTAACAGGAACAGGTAGACTTTAGGCACTTAATTTGTAGGAAAAGGAGGACTTAGTGTGCAGAGCTGTGTGCTGCCATGCTTTAGTGCAATAAACATCTTTAAGAAAAGAATTAGAGGTAATTTCAGTTGAAGTTTAGCAATTTTTAGCTAATACAAAAAGAGGCTGTTTATTCCTTAATCTTCAACATAGTGTATATTCTGGGGTTGCACTGAGAGAAGTTGTTTAAGGCTCTTGCAGTTCCCTCTTGTCTGCTTCCTTCTCATTAGTTCTCACACAACTGGTTATACAACTATACTGTAAAGCAAAGCAGGAGTGTACTTAAAATACTGTAAAGAGCTGTTTTGGTTTTTTTTTTTCTTCAAGGTGAATCAATTATTCCGCATTCAGAATAACCTTCAGAATTCATAGCATTACCCTGTGAATGCTGTGCAGCCACAGCTTTGGAGGAACAGGCGGAGCCCACAGGCATTTCCAGGAACTTGACAAGCTCCATGTTTATTTTGTGAGACCTCAAACCCAGGGGGACAAGCATGTAGTCATGCTGATCCCAAGACCTTGTTGTCACTTCAGTTATGAAGCTGCTTCAAGTTTCATACTGAAGCCAAGCAAGGAGACCATTTTTGAAATTGCAGATGGTGTATGCACTTGGGATTTATTTTACTGTAGGCTTGATGCTCAGCAAGGGCTTGCTGCCCCTAAAAAGAGTTGTCCTATTTTTAGCCATGTCGCTTCCTGTACACTGAATGTCAGTTCTCTGGAGTTGATCTTCTATCAGATCAGCAAGCTCTCCAGTGCACCAGAACAAATACTCATGTTGTTTCCATCAGATGGCTGAGCTGATGTGGCTGGGAGCAGGGGTGCAGTGGCCAGAGCTCATCCCTCTCRCAGAGCTGTTTGGGCTCAGGGATACTGTAGGGAATTATGGACAGTTTTGAAACAAAAATCAKCTGAAGCCGAGCCAAGAACTGGGCTGATGGGAGGTCCTTCCTCCCCCAGTAACATCTGTTCCATGATCTCTTGCTGTTGTGTTTGCTGTGCTGGGGCCAGAGTCCGGCTGCTCTGCTGCCCRGGCGCTGAGGAGGAGCCGTCCCTGTGGCTGTGCTGTGTCATCCCGGCCCTTGCCCTCCTGCAGGAGTGCCTGTGCAAGGAGACGCATGGCTCACGTGCATGGCACCAATTTTCCTTCTCTTTTCAATGCCTGKTTTTGGCTAGTGATTCTCCTAATTCTTCAGGCCTGCTCTGCTGCTGAAACAAGCATTTCCAGGTACCTGCAGCTAGACCCCCTCTCTTCCTGCCCAAGCACCACACATGTGACAAATGAGCTCAGAAATCAGTCTGTGTTGAAACTAATTGGCCGAAAGTGGAGTGGTTAATTTTTTAAAGTTTGATCACTTCCTTGTTTCATTTTGGTGCATGTGAGCGCTGAAAGGGAGGGCAAAGCATGCGAGAGCTTAATATACGGGTTTGGTATTCTGTGGCTTTAGGGTTCAAATAGATGGGTTCAACCACGCCAGCAGCTTACAGGCTGCTAAAACCTGTGTTGTCCCTCCTGATCACATGTCCTCCCTCATATCAGTTCTAGAGGCTGTCCTGTCTGTTGTACTTTCTGCTTGTTGTGTTTTTGCATGTGAACTGATTGAGTTCTCTGAACTGTCAGAAAACTTTGTGTTGGTGATGGTTCTTTTTTTCCCTGGTGGGTTTTTTTGGCAGCTTGGGGTGCTAATTGTGTGGGTGAAGGGGATTGTACACAACTGTTCCCTTTGAACCCAACAAGTTGTTGTCTTGATGCAACTTCTTTCTCATTTGACTTCATAACATTRCATCAATTTGATCCTATCTCTTATTCATTGTATTTCTCAAATATTAGCAACCAATGAAAGATCTTCCGCTTCCTGTGGCCCTTATTAAAACCCTGCAGAAGAATCCTTGGCACTTCCCCTTGGAGACTGAAGTGTTCTGGAGCCTCATGCCAGTGGCTTGTGCTTTGACTGGTGACAGGATCCACTGGTTAATGAGCTTGGGAACTGGCTTAGCTGGAACTCAGGCCAGCTTTTCTTGTTTTTCGTCTGGGCATCTTTGTGCACCTTTCACAGTTTGTTTATTGAATAGGAACCAAACTTTTTTGTTTTTTTAACATCCATGTTAGAGATTATTTTTCTTTGATTGCATCAACACTGTCCCTTCAGCAGTGTTGTGTTGGGCTGGAGTTGTTATTGAGSTCCTGTGTGCTGCTTGAAGCTAATATTGAACAGAAAGGCAATCATGGTACATTCTGAAAGTTASTGTAGGGTTCTTTAATATGCTACTGCCTAAAATTAAAAGGATTAATACTTGTATTGTGACATTGAATCTCTATTAGCTCTTGAAATATTCAGTCAAAAGTGTTTTTAATTAGTTTTTCATTCTTAAACATTCTATGCCAAGAGTGACTTGCGTAAGGTTTCAGCTTGAAATTGGTTCTGGTTACCAAAGCACAGAAAACTCATGTTCATTTGCAATCCCCTGAAATGGCTTCTCTGACTGTTGGGCACAGCATAAGAATTAAATTCCACATACGCTACTTGCAGTTTCATTCTGAAAGACTGTCTGGAGAAAGGCAGGAATGAAAGTGCTCTTTCAGCTACAAGTACAGTACTTCAGCAAAAATCAAATTTAGCTGTCGTGTGAGGTCAATGGGGGCTTTGTATGTTGAAAGCAAGTGCTTCTCTACTGGGGTGGGGGAGTGCAGTCAACTGCTGAAATAAGCTTAATTGCAGGTTGAAGCTGAAAAAGATACTATCAGAATTTGCTTGTCTTCCTGCCTGTTCATCTTCCTTGTCTTACATCCTGAATACGTTCTCACAGAAGGCCTGACTTGTTTCTGTGTTGCTGTTGGCTTTGCAACCCAGAGATTTGCTGTTGGTATCAATTTCACATGTTTTGGGGAAATRAAATCAAAATGGAGTGGATGTGGGTGTGAGAGGAGATGAGATTTCTCTGGAAACAAAATAATGGGAAAGTTGTTTGTGTTTGGCTTCAAATACATCTTATGTAAAAGCAAATMTTTTTTACTGTGGTACTTCTTACTGTGGTTTAATCTAGTTTTATAACATGGCAATTGGTGAAGTAGTCAAGTATCTTGAAACCCTTTTCCCACTGGATTTTTTCCTTTTTGTTTGGAAAGTATATTGATGTTACTTGMAAGATTGATTTTTTTTTTCCAGTAATACTGCTTATCTTTGGCTTGACTTGCAAGAATTAAAATTACCTATGCTTCAGCTTACTTTCTAATCAGGAAATGGTGGACCTAAGTTGATCTGGAATTCAATAATTGATACTTTGATATGCCTAGTTTCTTAATGAGAAGTTACTTTTTCTTTCAAAATTGGTAAAAAATAAAAGGGAAATTATTTATTTATGGAGAGGGGAAAAATATGAAATCATCTCACCAAGTGATGTGCCAAAAATGATTTACAAGTTAGAGCATTTGATAATAGTTAGGAGCCTTCAGAACACTGATGGAAGTGGTCATTTGTTGTAATTTTCTTGTAAATATCTGGAAACTTACTTAATACAAGCCAGGGGAAAAAACGATACCCTTTTTATGAAAAACAAATTTAATGATTTTAAATAACAAGGTGACTCGTATATCTCTTACTTCTCATTTTTAGTATATATTCACACAAAATTTGTTAATAGGTTATGTGTACCTGGTCTAATATTTTTGACTGAAAGGGTGATTTTCTCTTAGTGTGTGAAAAATCRTAATATGGGGTTTGTGGTAAGCAGTTGTATCATCTTTCACTAATGACGCAGTGACTAAACAGTGACACGTGAATTCATGTGACTGTTGTTAATTATAATTACTATGCAGCAAGTAAGCCTTTGTTACCATACTTGTCTCTTATTTTATAGTTCTCTTGCACAGTATCAGGTGTTTGGGTTTCAGCATAAGTGTCCCCCTCCCCTACTCCCCTTACCTGACTGCCAGAAGCAGTAATACTTCCAATATTTGCTAAAATTACTTTTCTTTGTGGGGCAGTGCTGGGAGGTGGGTCATGCAAAGCTTACATATGACTGTATTTGTGTTATTGGGCAGACTTTATAGACTTTTTGGGAAAGGCCACYGAGTTACCCACAAGGCATTTTTCGATGGAAGGTCTTTTTGCTGAGCTATAGGAAATTCCAGATTTTCAAATGTCAGTTTTAAAAGAAGGTTTTTCTCAGGCCTCTAAATACTGGTTTGTGTGTATCAATTTCAGGTTTATAGAAGAAGGGAAAATGGCTCAAGAAACTAACCGTAGCCAAGTGCCTATGCTTTGTTCCACTGGCTGYGGATTTTACGGGAACCCTCGCACAAATGGCATGTGTTCAGTGTGCTACAAAGAACACCTTCAAAGGCAGAACAGTAATGGTAGAATTAGCCCTCCTGGTAAGTAACACCATCCTACGTGTGTGTGAACAGCTCAGCCTGATGGGCAGCAGCTTCCTGGCCATGTCCAGATACTGATTGTTGGAGCATTAGTGCAAACCATTTCATTCCAGTGTCTTACCTTATGGAATGGGCTTGGATGGAATGCTCATAATGTAATTGTGCTRCCATTAATCTGCTCAGAAGGAGATTCTTGCTAATACCTTTTGTATTGTTTCCTGTTTGAAGATTAAAAAAAAATGCACAAAAACCACTACACCARCATATTTTTTTTCTGAAATTACTAGACAGTAGAGGTAGGATTAAGCTTGGGGAATATTTGTGAAAAGCATTTMAAGTACAGGTGTTTCATCTGTGCAGCCTCATGCTGAAGGTTTAATCTGTGAACACTTGATAGTTTCTCCTTAACTTCAGATATTTTGTGTTCTTTTTGGCTCAGTGTCCCGTGTACTGYCACCTTTCCTACAACCTTTAAATTGAAGCAATAGCTTCTGTCGAAATCTGAGGATCTAGGTTCTACACCTTCAAAATGCATCTGGAGTTGGCATTAGGATGTTATGCTGGTTTKCTCACAGATCCATCTTGAGTTTTTAAACAAAACTCAAGATTCTCATGTCAGAATACTTTAATTTGTGCTGAGAAAGCTGCTTGTAGACACTTCCATTAGCAAAAAATAGTAACCATTTTAAACCTTCAGCTTCAAAATTTTCTGCAGTGTAAATTCTGGGGCCCTGGGGCTGGAATGAGATCAAAATGTGGCCAAACATAATTACTTTTTTGTAGAATTACGTTTCGTTCTGGTGTAGGCAGAGATTCAATTACTTTCCTGGTTGGTGTCGTAGGGGTCGAAGAGTAATTGCAATGTGTAACTTTTGTAATCCCAGGAAGTAGCATAACACATTTTCTGTGGGTGTGTGTCTTGCAGCAGCCTCTGTCAGTAGTATCACYGAGTCCTTACCGGTCCAGTGCACAGAGGGCAGTGCCCAGGAAACTCAGTCCACTTTAGATTCTACATCGACTCCATCTATGCAGCCAAGGTAAGATGCTTYGGTCTGCTCTGCATCTTCATGGGAAAATCTGTGTCAAAATGATTAAATGWAGTGTACTGATCCTGTATAATTCAACSCTGGCACCAGGGTTAGGGAAAGGTKTAAGATTTCAGTGCTAGCTTAAAACATGGGATCTCAGGGTGAATAGGAGCAGATCTCTGCGCTTCATCTGGCATTCAGATGGAAATTTGTCTTTAGAATTTAGCCTCAAATAGAAGTAGTCAGCTTCTGTTCTACAGAGATTTGTCTGGCTGCTCTTCTGATTCCACAACTTGTGGTTGTATATTTACCAAAGGAGAACTCTTTTCATCCTAGAAATTTGAGGACTTTGTAAAATGGCAGGAGCTGTTTACTAGAGCTCATAAATAAATGTATGATAATGTGTTAACAAGCCAGTTGCTTTGCAAAGATTGGAGAGTACTAGAACAGGAGAAAGAGATGAGTCTTGGTACAAGTTGTGCTACTGAACTGATCTCTTATTAAACAAGTAATTTCCATCTGGATTATTCAAGGATACATAATGTCCTCTTGTAAATCACTCAGACATACTAAGTGTTCTCCATTTGTAAAAGCTAAATATTTGTTTATATTTAGTGGCTGCATTTCAGTTTAGAATGACACAACCAACAGCGACTTAAGTGCTTCGAAATTTTTTGAGTGAAAAGTGTTAGTGTGTTACATACTATGGAAGCTAACTTGCAGTAATACTCATTTCAACTTTCCTTTAAAAAACTGAATGTAGTAAAACACAGGCTGAGGGTGATTTCATCAGTTACTGCTGACTGATTGTGCTCAGACTGYTTTCTGCTCCCTAGCTTTTTATAGGAGGTGTTATTTCATGCTTGGATCCTGCATATGAACTGAGAGCTAGGTGCCATGCTTGATGCTATATTTAGTCTTTCCATTCTGAGGTTTCTAGTTGGGGTAGAAAATACATATCTTACCCTGAAACAGCTCTTCTGATATGTGTAAAAAAAAAAGTTCATCCAGGTCAATGCACAGATGTGAACCARTTACAGTGCCTTGCCTTTGTTCTCTCACAACTTCAATAAAACCATGAAAGAATAGAAGTACCTCACTGATCACTGGCTTGATTGCTGGCTGCAGGAGAAATGAGTGGATGGTTGCTCTTGGACCTGCACTTCAAAAAAATCAGTGTCACTTGCTTTTTCTCCAAAATAAACAAGTGGGAATTCAACTTTGGTCTCTGGAAATACCTCAGACTTACAATACTCTGAGGACAGATATATTAAACTGACAATGCTCTTTGGTAGGTGGCCAGACATGCAGCWCAAGACCCTCACGCAGTTCTTGACAATTAAAATTGTGACTTCAGTGCTCTGGTTGTGTCACAGAGTGCTGGTCATGGGCTGCTGGATAATCTGTTTCTTGCCTTCAGWTTGAATCCCTAAATGGAAAGGAAGAAAAAAAAAATAATGCAAATGAGCTGGTGCTACTTCTTACTTGGGACTTGAGCTCTGTTGTGGTCCATAGGAGCGCTGCTGGATGAGCAGCTTGGCTGGGAGGGGCTGCTAGTGTTGAATTGCTCTCTCTCAACTGTTGAGAGGGTTCATTGCTGAGTGTTCAGCCATGTGTGGTTTAGCAGTATGGCTAGGGGGTTGGGAAGTTTGGCCAGCACCACTTTACACTGTGAAAATCCAGGAGATTCTGTGTGCAGCTGCTGCAACTTTATTACTGGAAAYATTGACATAMTGCRATTTTCTCATTCATATCACCAGAACACTGAAAGTAGCTCCTCTACAATTACCTTGCTGACTTTATGTTATAAAAGATCCTTGCATATTGAATGTTGCATTGTTGCTTCTGTGTGGAGTGATGGTATGCCAAACCACCCGAAGTATTTTTCCTTTTTTATAGTGGAACTGTTTTATTGCATTCAATATAGATGCAAAAAAAAAAAAATTCCCTTTGTGTGACTTCAGATTGTGGCGGTTTTAAATGTTTACAGAAACAACTTTAGAGTGAAAAGTTCTGGCATMCTTTTTCATCAAGAGGTGCCCTAATTTATCTCTTACAGGGAAAGAATGTGGAAATGCATCATAAAAATCATAACTTTTTTCTTTTGCTCCTCAGCCCTGTGTCAAGTCAGTCACTTTTAACAGAATCTGTAGCGTCATCCCAAGCGGATAGTACGGCTGTGGACAAAACAGTACCTGAGACAGAAGAGTTGCAAGGTTGGTGCCTGGTTTTCAGAGACAGAACTTATTAATAATGTTCTTTAAACTTGAACTGTTCTTAATACACTCCTGTTGGAGAGATGGCTGATTCTCAAATACAGATACCWGTGAAATCAGAAGGCAAAATAAGGCTAAAGTTTCTCTTCATAAAAGGCAAGTCAAACTGAAACTTTTTGAAAAGGTTTTTGAAAATAGAAAAGCTTTCCAAGCAAATTTTCTGAGGCATGTCTTTCTCCTTAACCATTTGGATAATTTGTGCTCCTTTTAATTCTCTGTCTCTCAAGCTCATTCTCCTTATGTGAAGGTAAGAGGTTTCTCATCCAGAATCTTTGAATTTAGGGATGTATCTGCATTTTACAGTATGTTTTTCGTGGATCAACCTATATCAGGTGTTTAGATTACTCAGCTGTGTCCTCTGTCCTTTTCTTTGTACCTTGGTTTCTAAACTAAGAGCACCACCAGCATGTAGTTGCAGTTCTAAATTACAATCCCTATTTATAACTGTGGCAGGGTCAGCCTTATTTCCTTAAGAGTTCCTTCTGTGTTGTTTCTTAACTGAAAATCASASGAAATGYAGTGTTTCCAGTTTTATTTTCATTTRAAAAATATAAGTTTGGAAGGAAAGCAGCTTAGAATAGATGCTGAGAGGATTTCTTTGAATTACTGTCACAACTGTGCATCCTAAAGTTCGGGGCTTTTTTTAAATTTAAATTTTAGGTTGCTGACAATGTAATACAAACATGGGAATCAAAGTGTTTTTTTTAGTATTGCCTAAGTTCCTAGCATTTAGAACAAGAGGAAGTCACAGCAGTGTTGGTCCCAGAGTGAAGAGTGTCTGATGCTACTTGTGTTGATGTAGGGGAGCAAAAGGAGAAATTACGTCAATATTTATTTTGATAAAATCTTGCCTTGTGGAAATGCCTGTCTGGGGCAAACTGTTCTGTGCTGCTGGTATGAGTTAATGTATTGTGTTGAGTTGAGGTCCCCTTAACTTGCCATTTAACAAAAATTACCAGGCTACAGCAACACTGAATGAAAGACTGGGTGAAYAATTAAGCTCTCTTAGATTACTATTATTAAATTTCTAAAGCAGACAGATAAATGGGACTTGAGCTGTGTGCAAAACAGTCCTTGCTGTTTGCAGTCAAGCTGRAACTACAAAGGCATAAAATTCCCAAAGACCAGTTCAGTCATCACATTTAACTTACAGACTGAGCACTGGCACTTGGTCATCTAAAGTTGGCATGGTGGTTGGGATATTTGTGATGATCATAGAGGATCTTGGTTTAAATTTCTGGATTCGATTCGAAAGCAAATTAAGACCTAAAATTTAGGGTTACTACAGTAGATACAAAGTAACTCATGGTGCAGTAGAAGAATCTTCCCACTCAGTTCTACACYGAGCAGCAGCTCTTAAATATTTTTAAACCTTTTTAATGTGAGAGCCATACACAGAAAGAAAATGCAAGTAGGGATGTATGAGAGCCTTGTTATGCAGGGAAGAGTGCCAGTTTTTCCTAAATTTAGCTAATGGTTACAGAGGCTCTTAGTGAGACTTACATTGAGGTAACTGAATTTTGCTACAACAGGAAATGCAAGCTGGAGGATATTAGCTCACGGCTCTAAGATGTCTTAATGAATAAATAAACACTGCAATATCTGTTTTATATAAAACTGCAAAAGTTTTGGGTAAATCTTACCCCTTCTGGTACTTACTTCACCTCTTTTAGTCCTTGCTGCTTTTGATTCTTATCTGGCAATCCTTTTGGTATTATGCCCACTCAAAAATGTGCCCTTTAACAGCCCTTTAAAGCCATTGAAACTACTTTTTTTTTGCTAAACCTATCAATTGTTAGAAATTTCAGGACGAAGAAAAGCTCTACTTGTAAAATAGATGGTGATTTAGAAGGTTTTAATAAACCATATMTAACAGTATCTCTGCTAGTTTAACCTGTGGAATATACCATCCCCTCAGGCAAAGTCCTTGCTGGTGATCAGGTATCCTGCTATCCACTGATGTTACTTAGTACAATGTTTTGATACATAGCAAAAGTGATGAGTGCCCTTTCCTTTCAAAAAAAAAAAAAAATCAAAATAGCAGCACATGATTTGTGCTGGATTTGTCATGCAGAAGAGCTGTCAACTGGCATAGAACTAGCACAGAACTGCATCTGACAGTCTCTGACAAACAAAAGTCCAGCTGCACAGAGATGCCTGCAGCTTTTTCCCTGACAAATGTTTGAGCTTGCTGTTGTATTCCCTTCCTCACAGCATTGGTTCTAGCTCTGCTTCCATCGATGCTYCTCCCAGCTGGAGCTTGCTTTTGTTCTTTGCAGCAAATACTCCTAATTTTTGTGTATCTTACTCACTGGAGACTTGTCCTGCTGTGGTCTAGCTGTGTCTGGTAGGCAGAGGTTGGCTCTTAGCCTTTCCTGAAATGAAGTTGGGTTTTTTGTTTCTATTTCTGTTTAGTAATGTAAGGAATGTGCAAATACTTGAGGAAAACCAGCCAACTTCTATTTTTACCTGAGTCAGGCAAATACTACCATTACTTGTTTGTACTCTCCCACACAACCTGTAACCTGTTGCTTTTAGATGTAAGAGAACACTAAAGTAGGTTGAAAATTGCCTTAGGAAAAATGTCTTTAAAATTAGGTTTTTACCTGCTTCTTTCTGGGCTCCAGGATGCTGTAGTTCACCCTAAGTCTATTGAGCTGGTGTTTCTCACACCAGGCAGTGATCAGCTCTTGTGTAAGGTTTTTCCAGGTGTACAAGAGCAGCAGCATCACAGGGGTAGGGATTGTTCTGAAATGCTGTGTTTTGTGTGGTTTCCATGTTGCAGCCTTCAGCAAAAAGAATGTTGATTCAGGATTTAAAAGAGGTCGTCTGGCTTAACTGATGCTGTTACAGTGCTTCTTATAAGCACATTCTGTGGGGAAACATTTGGCTGTTGGATTTTCTTCTCAGATCTGATGGTGCTGAATCACACTGTTAAACCTAATGTTTATTACTGTGCTTTTTATGATATTTTCAWGCATTTTTGAGTTCTCTCCTTAAATTATAGTGAAGGTCTAGAAGGAGGGAGTTCCAGTCACTGCAAAGAGACCAATGCACTTAAGACTTGGAAGCTGCAGCAAAATGGGCAAATGTACAACATGGGCTTTAGATTATTGAAGGACTTAAAAGAAAAGGGAAGAGAGAGCCTTTTTTCTCTCCACTGTTCTTACTAACTTTTTTAATGTCAGCTTCAGTGTCAGAGAAYGCAGAGCCTACACCTGAAGAACAGGACAAGTCACTTGACAAACCAAAACAGAAAAAGAATCGTTGTTTCATGTGCAGGAAGAAGGTTGGACTTACTGGTAAGAAATACTGATTTCAGTTTCCTTAGGCTTGCTTTGGCTTTTGGACCTTTGAAATATTATCTTAAAGGGAAAATGGAGCATGGTCATCTGATGTTGATTTGAAATAACAGTCCAAGGTGCTTTCAGCTGACTCTTAACTGGATTAGTCATTTATGTATCATTTTGTTTTTCAGCCTCCTGTCTTTCAGTGACGTTCATAATTCCAAATACTTCCTTTTGAAAGTCTGCTGAGGATTTAGGATGATAGTTTGCTGCCATTCACTAGTTAGCTTTGCAGTGGTTCAGGGAAAGGGCCTGACTTCTGCAGGGTGAAGATTTATAAACACAGGAAAAGAGCAGGAGTTCTCTAGGAATGTTCTGTGTTAGTGTCATGCAAAAAGAAGCAATGGTCAAGTTCAAATCTTGCTGTAATCACTTTAAAATGTATTACTTGTGATTCTTATGCTTTCTGCAGCAGAGGCTCTTTGGCTGATTGATTGCCACTGGTGACTGAGATTTATTGCTAGTGAGTGAACACATTCAGGATTTAAAACAAGCCAGTGTAATTAAGAATGTGGAAATGTCTGAGCTGCTGTTTCTGTCCACAGGGTTCGAATGTCGGTGTGGGAACGTTTACTGTGGAATGCACCGTTACTCAGATGTACACAGTTGCTCTTACAATTACAAAGCTGATGCTGCTGAGAAAATCAGAAAAGAGAATCCTGTAGTCGTTGGGGAAAAGATCCAGAAGATCTGAACTGCTGCTTCTGCTGGAATACAAAAATCTTCTGACCATCTGCAGATTAAATTGACTTGAGCTTTTTTCCTTAGTCATCAGGAACGTAGAGCAGTGTATCTTGCCTAGACCTTTTAATCATGCATGTCATCAGATGAATAGATTTTTTTKKTTTYSKTTTTTTTTGTTTTGAAAATGACTCTGAACATTATTTTCATTGCAGTTTTCTGTGGCTGAAGACTTAAGTAAACTTTACAAGTATTATCCTTTAAGATCATTTTAATTTTAGTTGAGTGCAGAGGGCTTTTATAACAAAACGTGGAGAAAATATTGGAGGGCTGTGCTTTTCCAGGATAAAACATGCATGCGTTAACTTTGCAGTTTATTTTCTTGTTGTATATAGCTTTTCTCTGCAGCACAATTTCCTTTTTTTTTTTTTTGATAATGCCTTGTATGGCACAACTAGTTATCAGTAACTGAATGTATTTTAATCATTATGGCTGCTTCTGGTTTTTTTTCCCATTAACGAGAGGTTATACATGTTCGCATATTAGCTTGTTTGCACCCTCTACCTATTTATGTATGAATCATTTGTAATGAGAGTGTGTGCTGAGATTGTGTGGGTTTTTTGTTGTTTTCTTCTTTTTTTTTAATTGGGGTTTGTTTTTGTGTGTGTGGGGGGAAGGCTGTATGCACTTCATTGACTGCAGTTTTCATTGGGATTACATCCATCAGTTTGTCTGTACACAAATATGAAGAATGATCTGAAGTACCTGTGCTGTATTTATGTTTATCCACGTCTTAACTTTGATTAAATAAAATTTAAAAAAATCCRAGCCCCTGTGGCTGTCACTGGCATATGTAATTTGTATTTCTCTTGCTTTATTTGAAGGGGGACCTTCCATTGGTGGTTCCTTTACTTAAAGTGTATTTATTCACAGCAGCCATGTGTGTGTTCCAATGCCAGCTAAATTCTGATTTTTTTTTCTATCTTTTCACCTGTAACTTCCAGAGACACTGCAGTTTCCAGACCTTGTCTGTTGATTCTGCCCAGGGAGTTCTCTGTGCTTTCTGTGCAGGAGTTTGGGTCATTTGTGACATTGTGACAATGTTCTTTAGTTGGGCCAGACCTTGAGGTAAAACAGATGTGGCCAGTGACCAGGCTGTGGAGCTGTGTGAGATTCTGGTTCCAGGAAATCGTGGATCCCAAATCCCTCCTGACAGCAGTGCTGGAGGAATTGTTCTTTCCTTGCCTTGTGAGGATGCTCAGTGAGTTTCTTTCCTCAAGGCTGCCTGTTCTGAGAGCAAAGTCTGTGCTCAGCCCTGCTCATCTCCATAACTTAAAGGTGTTTTATGTAGTGCCATGGAAACTTCAGCCAGTGCTGCTTGTCACCAAACCTAACACTACACCAAAAAAGTAGCACCAGCTCCTCTCCAGATGGTCCTGATTCCCAGTTGGAATCTCACTGGCTGACTTGCTGCTGCTTTGGAGCATTTGTGAAACAAATGTGATTGCACAGCTTTATTTAAAACATTAAATTTTTAATCAAAGCTGGCTCCATTCTTTAAAATTCGGAATGCTCTTTAAAAGCTATGGCTGGCAATTTGTAGATAAAGCAGTTAGCATTTAGTAAAGCATTTAGGATATAAACTGCAGCAGAAGGAGCTTTCTCTGGTAGTTACAGAAAGTAATGTGCAAGACCGAATAATAAATGAGGTAGCTTCTGCTTGCAAAAATGGCCTAACCACAATCCACGAAGCACACAGAGTTTATAGGAAAGGAAGGAAGGAATAAATAACTTACTGGCAAGTTTAGTAATGGTCTGCCTTATCACGGGTCAAAGATCCCGTGTTTCCTCAGAGCATTKGCTAAACTTCCTCTTACACAGCTCMGAGCATGGAAGAGCAGCAGCGTCACCCTTGGTGGTGTTTTCTTTCCTCTTTGCTGCTCCTTCCCTATCCCCTGATTCTTCTCATTTGGATTCATCCCTCTTMCCAATTTCTGGTGTCTCTTTTCCATAATGTGTCCTTTTCTCCCTCCGTGCTCTCCTGACTAACCTGCCTTTCACCTGACAGTGATGCTTGTGGGCMAGGCAGAGGAGACCCCATAGATTTCACAAGGTGAGGGAACCTGTTACACTTGAGTTTTCTGGTGTCTGAAAGAAGAAATGGTACAAGAGAAGTATTCACGTAACTCCCTTTACCACCACCTGCTACAAAGTGAATTCCCTCTGACTCTGGATCACAGGGCAGGATCTTTGCCTGGCAGGGGAGTTTTGCTTCCACTCTTGTCYTTCTCCAAGCAATCTAATAAACCTCCTTTGGCCTGACTGGTGCAGGGGGCTCAGAGTTAATATGGAAGGATTTTATGGTCCTGTTGTGTAAACCTGCCTTTAGATTGGAAATCCACCTTTCTGTGACACCTGAGAATTGCGTGTCRTGTTTGTTTGCTTTGGCAGTGGCTCTGCGTTATCCTGGTGGTTGATCTGCTCTTCAATCTGTGTTTTGTGTCATCAGCTTGAGGTTGGCAGATTAACATTTTAATTAACATTGGCACATTCACAGCACTACAAATCGCTTGAGTAAATCTGTCTTCTCATGTTGGATGCTATTGGGACAGGTTTTCAATGTGGTTTTGTTTCAGTTTTGGAATAAGCAGGTTCTGTAACCCAGATTCTGTAATCTGGCCACAAAACATCTTCACTGTGTTTAAAACACTTCCAACAGTCAGAGGAAATTTTCCAGGAAGATTTTCCCAAATTTGTGCTAGGCATTGTGTTGTTCAAATACGACCCCTTTTCAACAGCATCTTGTGAGCTTGTGTCTCAAGCAGTGAATGGCTGTCACAGATGATGCTGTGATGGCATCTTGCACTCAATGTCTGGCTCTACAATTTGCTGCATTTCTTCTAATGACTCCTCTGCCYTTAAAAACCCCAGCATGTTCAGCAGCAAGCCAATTCTTTAGCTTGGCTATCACAGGCATCTTCCTGTTAATGGAAAGAGGTGGTCTTTGCTATTTAGTTCTCATTTCAAGGATGTTCCCTCATTGGTTTCTACTTGTGAAAATGAGAACTGGGATTGGGAGCAGGACAGGCCTMCCTGCTCTTTATGGTTGGCTGCATCTATGTTCTCGTTCTAAGATTGTGGAACTGTGGAGAAAATGGAASGCCTTGGTGAGATGCAGCAGCATTGCAAAACTGAAAACCATACAAAGTGCAGTTTCAGGTGTGAATTGTGCAACTTCCCAAGGGCTGCTGATCTCCTGGTGGGAGAACGCTGAACAGGATCATTTCACCAGTGCCCTGGCACATAAGTGACCCCTCCAGAGTTGAAGGAGGGGAGTTACTGCTGCTCTTAGAGCTGCTGGATCCATCCCCTGTGGTGAGATACCTGTTACAGGAAAGCCTTGGTTTCATGTGAGGGTTTGTAAAATCATGGAAGTGTTAAGGTTGGAAACAGCCTCCAAGATCATCAATCATATCTGCTAGCCCAGCTAAGGCCACCCCTAAATTAAATGCCACATCTGAGTACCTCGAGGAAGGGTAACTGAGCAGGCAAAGCCCATTTCTGCAGGGTCGGAGCAGGTACCAGCTGCTGACTCAGCAAACCTCTGGCACTGATTAACCACGGGCAGAGGGGTGGGATGGTGAAGGAGCAGCGATTGGTTTGTGTCTGGGGACAGAGGGTGGGATTTGATGCTTCTCTGCTCTGGGTTCCACCACCTGGAGAGGATCTTCCTCCTCRCAAGGCACGCAGCACCTGGAGCTGGGAGCTGCTCAAGGTTCAACATGTCTTTCATCCAGGTGGACAAGGACTCGGATTTTCCTCTCCAAAATCTCCCCTATGGGGTTTTCTCCACGAAGGAGGAGGTGAGTAACAGCAAGCTTTGTTCTTGGGATGTTGTGATTGTTCCAGGACTGTGAGAGCAGAATTTCCCAGCCTGAGACACTCTCAGGCTTCCTGACTTGATGGCAAAGCTGTTGCTGCCACATTGTTCCCTTGGTGTGGTTATTTTGATGGTAACTTCTTAGAAACTGCACAAAAGAAATCAGAAGTGTTAATACTGATGAGAAGTACTTGGGCTAATATGCACAGTAATTCTTGTATGGTTTTGACCATTTTTGTGACATTAAATCTGTGTTTGACCTTTCACTCCCTACATAGATACTTGCCATATTCCACACTCAACTTTCYCTTTTTAACTTAATCCCTCAGTTTCTTGGACTGCAATCACACCGTGGCCCTTAAGAAGCCCCATTAACTACTGCTCTTGGTGGGTTTTGTTGGTGGCTGCCAAAGCATTAAACCAGGGCACCAAATGTGTGTTTTACCTGTTTTTGCAGCTGACCCGTTGTGTTTTATTGGCCATATGTTTATGCAGTGCTGCATTAAATGTGTGTTTAAGGCTGCAAATGTGTCACGTTAAAAGCTGTGCCCAAAGGCTGCAGGCTGAGCCAGCTCCAGGCCTTCTATTTTATGATCACATAAGAAAATGTGGCTCAAACCTTCTGCCAAGGAGGCAGCTCCCAATTCCCAATTTTCATGAGAAATGACCCTAGCTAGACTGAACCTCACACCTCTGAATGCCTGACAGGATGGAACTCAAGAGATGTGTCCTTCTGGAGAAAGGGAAACAATCCAAGAGCTGCTTCTCGGAAAAAAAAAGTGGAGAATGTATTTGTCATTGCTTATGGAAACATTTTGTGATTCCTGGTTCCTGCTGCTTATCCGTGTAGGTTTAAAAAAAAAAGCAGAAGATTGTGTTTTCTGATCTTCTCCAAAGATAAAACTGAGATGGTGCATTTAATCTGTTCCTAGATGTGTGTGCTGTTATCTGGCAAGTTTGGATTATTTTTCTCCCTTCCTCAGTAACTGTTCTCTGAAAAAAGCATCTTCACTGAAACATTGTGAAATGACAGGCAAGACTTACAGAAATTATTCAGGAGAACAATGTTCTGATAGTAGCTGAACRTTTTAATGATTTCAGGCTAAAACAATTGGTGTCATTCCTGACTCTCCCAGTTACAAATTAACCTGACATGACCTTTAGTTTTTTCTCTGCGGGAATGTTTGCTGAATAAATACTTACCACCACTTTTGGAATCTTGCTTGGAAATTAAAGGTTAAAAAATAGGTTTAATAGCATGGATGTCTGAAGATGGTTATTTTGGTGAGCTCCTTTTCAGAGGGGCTGTTACARTTTGTCTCTATTTGCCCAAAGACACAAAGAATGCAGGCTGTGGTGTTTTCTGCCCCGCAGCTGCCGTGGGTCTGTCGCCGCCGGCTCCGCGTGGGCCCAGGGATGAACAGGAGCTTTGTGCTCGGGCTGCATCTGCCAGGGGCTGCAGCCACAACCCCTGAGCGTGTGGATGCTGCTCCTGCAGCGAGGATCCAGGCTGGGCTCGGCACGGGCTCTTGGCATGGTGTGAGATGGTGAATTAGGGCAGCCTCGGCCCCTGTGGCACAGAAATGGTGTGCCCGAGCACCATGTGCTGATGTGGGGCAGCCTCRGCCCMTGTGGCACAGAAATSRTGTGCCMGAGCACCATGTGCTGATGTGGGGCAGCCTCGGCCCCTGTGGCACAGAAATCATGTGCCAGAGCACCATGTGCTGATGTGGGGCAGCCTTGGGCCCTGTGGCACAGAAATCATGTGCCCGAGCACCATGTGCTGGTGTGGAGCAGCCTCGGCCCATGTGGCACAGAAATGGTGTGCCAGAGCACCATGTGCCACCTTCCTGATGCCATCAGGGGATGCAGAGCACCCTCGGTCCTCTGGGGAGGAGCTGGGGTGCAGAAATGCCCGTTCCTCCAATGGCATGCCRATAGGGATGGGATCCCACAGCCTCTCTTCTTCAGTTTCCCTCCTGGAGGAGCGTTTTCCTCCTTCYCAGCGTATTCCAGATGTGTGGGCTTCTGCAGCGCTTGTCATTGATGAGGGGTGGGCAAATACCGTGGGGGAAGGAKGGTGGGGAGAGACAGCTCTGCTTGTTGTGCAATCCTTCCCCCAAAAAATGGGGGATGAGGCTCCTTCCACCCCACAAGGTCTGCAGGCACTCTGCAGTGATGCTCTGCCCAAGCTCTCAGCATTTTTCAGCRGCCAGATTCACAGATGGCTCTTGATTATCCATTGCTGTGCTACCAGACCTTTGTCCTGGATGGGTTCAACTCCCTGTGGTGTCTTACCCTGCGCCCTCTTTGGGGCATTTTTGGGTACAAGCATCAACTCTTCTCTTCCCCTCTCTTCTCGCTGCTTTGCAGCCTCGGCACAGGCTCGGGGTGGCAATTGGRGACCAGATTTTGGATCTCAGTGTCATCAAACACCTTTTCAATGGACCAGCTCTTGCCAAACACCAGCACGTCTTTGATCAGGTATTTATCAGAGTCTGTTCTCATTTCCACATGCACTTTACATGTATTCAGTGAAGGATTTTAGCAACTTTTGGTGAGATAAWGAACATGAATGGGATATATGTTGTCTGTCAGGTGGGTTCTGGCACAGGAAAACATCACAGGTGTGATAGCAAGGACAGCAGGAGCATTGGGGGGCATTTTCCAGGAAAGTGTCATCATCCTTTGGCAATGCAGRTGTCTGAAATGAAGCCTAAAGGTTAATTTTATCCAACCTGTGCCTTGAGCACTCCATGGATGGGATGTTAATGACAGGGGGGCTGTGTTGAGGGTAAAGGTAAACACAAAGCTGGTTGAGACACCAAAGCCCCCAGGGCCTGCAGTGGTGGCTGAGGATGGGGTGATGCAAASCCCAGGTCCTGCTGCAGAGTTTGGGGTGTGGGTGGGGTACAGGCAGCCACGGGCATCCAGCACCGCGAGGGAAGCGTGGGACACCTTCCTGCAGGTGAAGSATGAACAAAAGGTGACCTTTTCTTTGTGGCTGTCAGCCCACCCTGAACGCCTTCATGGGGCTGGGCCGGGCGGCGTGGACCGAGGCCAGGGCTGTCCTGCAGAGGCTGCTGTCGGCTGGAGAACCCACCCTGAGGGACAACACCGAGCTGCGGACAAGGTGSGGCAGAAGGTGCCATCTGTGCCCTCCCTGTGTCACCAAAACCCACGGGCTGACGTGGCCACTGCCTCCCTCCCACGGGGGAATTAACCGGGGCTGTGCACACCGACTGCTTCCTTCTCTCTATTACGTCAAGATTAATCTCGGGTTAATCCCGGGACATCTCTGGGGTGTCACCTCCGCTTGGGAACAGCGAGTTCTGCCCCGGGGTGTGTCCGGATCTGTGAGCGGGGCTGGGCTGTCCCTCTGCCCTGCTCTATGGAGGTTCCAAAGAGTCCCCAGTGCCTCCCTCCCTGCCTGCCACATCCCCAGTTTGTCCTCTGCAATCCCTTGGCTTTGCTAAACTCACCATGTGGTCCCAAATTGCAGATTTGGGGCGGAGCGGTGATGTGGGGCAGGGAGGAGTGAAGGCTGTGCTCTGCACTGATGGAAGGGTGACCATTAATCCCACACCTCTCGTTTGTCCCCAGTGACTCTTTAAACACCACAAATATGGGTGTCCACTGATCCCACGCCTCTCATTTTTCCCCACTGATGCTTTAAACACCACAAATGTGGGTGTCCATTTATCCCACATCTCTCATTTGTCCCCAATGATGGTTTAAACACCACAAACTTTTGTGCCTATTAATCCCACACCTCTCGTTTGTCCCCAGTGATGGTTTAAATGCCACAAATATGGGTGCCCATTGATCCCACACTTCTCATTTGTCKCCAGTGATGTTTTAAACACCCCAAGTGCTGCCCTGGCACTGAGCAGAGGTCCCTGCCTGTCCCTCCAGGGGATTTGGGGACACTGAGGTTCCCGTGTGCGGGTGAGGGGTTGTGCTGCTGCCCGACCCCGGGATCTCCCCCAGCAGGGCCAGTCAGACACCCCAGGAGCCCCTCGCCGTGAATTGAGGGTTCCCATGCAGCAGAGGTGCTGGTGACCCGGGTGTGGGCAGTGGGGGATTCTCTGTGTCCCTCGGGARCCCGGCCAGCCCAGGGATGTCCCCTCCCCACCCCTCAAACCCTGACAGCTTTCACCGTAACATCCCAATAACAGCARCCTGGGCGCTCCCCAGCTTTTCTGGAAGCTTTGTTTTCTGCAAGGCTTTCCAAACTAAATTAAGGAAGGAGCTGGGAGAGCAATTCAGCCTCTTCTGTGCTTTTTACCGGTGCAAGTTTTCTGATGTCTGAAGGTGTGATTTTTAATTTCAGAGCGTTTGTACCCCAAGCTTCTGCGACGATGCACCTGCCCGCCCACATCGGTGAGTTCCCCGTTGTCCCACAGAGCATCTGCCTAATTTCCAGCCTGATAGGAAATTTTCCAGACAGATGATAGCTGTGACAGGGAATGGCTTTTGCAGCAGCCAGAAGCAGATTATTGTACATAATAAAAGGTAGGTGCTGTCTGTGGCACAAGAGTAAAAGCCTGGGGAAGCTCGATAGCAGGCAGAACAGTCCTGGATGCAATTTCCCCTAAATCAGGGGTGTCTGGTGGTCCATAACTCCTGTCATCAGATTGGCATCACCAAAGGCCTTTGTGACTAGAGCCAGGAAAGGAACACTTKTACAGTTTCCAACAATTTCCCCTTTTTCCATCAGAAAATAATCCAGGTGTGCAAAGTTTCCAGGGCAGACACTCTGGCACAGCCTYATAAACGGGTTATTTCCTGGGAGTTTCCCCTCCCAGACCATTACTGTGCATCCCAGACTTTCCCTCCACCCCCGTGGGGCCGTGGGCTGCTTTGGGATTGGTATATTGATGTAAAGATACAATCATTTCCTGTTTTTAGCAGGAGTTTGTATTCGGACCCAAACCAAGCTGAGCAGAGTCACTCGAGGCCATGACTTTGATAAGGGCAGGGAGGTGAACTCGCCCATTTTCCRTCCGAGCTCTGTTCTGAGCCGGCTTTTGGCTTCCACGGGGCACAGCCCTGATTTGGGACAAACTCTAACCTGTCCAGAGGAAACATCAGGCATTCCCAAAGGTGTGATCCCTTCCTGAAAACAGCTTCAGATTGAATATGTCTTGTCAGAAAATCGCTGGCTCCTGGTTCCCGTGAGTTCTGGGAGCGGAGCAGTGCCCTGGAGTGACAGAGCTGTGTCACACAGACMCACTTTTAGGGTTTTTAGGGCTTTTAGGGTTCCACAGCACTTGGTGCAGCTCTGTCCTGTGTGTGTTTCGTGCTGCTCCTGGTGGCAGGATCCTCCTCTGAGAACCTGGAACTGCCAGGAGGAGGAGAACTCGCTGCTGGATGCTCCTGGAGCTGCTGGATAACGCACCGAGCTCAATAACCCACAGAACGCAAATACACCCTCTCAGTTTGGGGTTTTCCCGAGGATGCGAAGGACGGGAGATTTTGCAGGGATGGCAGCAGAGGGCAGCAGATGTCCTGAGAATCGC
>NW_026623290.1:2329052-2347131 GCF_030028575.1 Malurus melanocephalus
TATGGCTTTTTTCGTCCTGCAGGAGATTACACGGACTTCTATTCTTCACGCCAACATGCCACAAACGTTGGGATCATGTTCAGGGGCAAGGAGAACGCTCTGATGCCCAACTGGTGGGTACCTTGGATTRTTTTCTAGTGCACCATTATTTTTCAGGCTTATCTGTACATATATATGATATTTTAGAGGTCTGAGCAGTTTTTCAGGATCACATTGATTTCAGTTCACAGCAGGTGAGAATTCAGTGTTGCCCAGAGTTCAAAACCAGAACCAAACCAACAAATCCCAGCCTCAGCTGGGTCTGCAGCAGTTGCTGTGCAGCCCTCAGTGCAAAGACAGATTTATCTAAGAAATTGGGTTTTGCTGAGGGACAAGAAGGCAAGATCTAAGGTCCAAGGAATTACTTGGAGCAGTGGTACAGGAATGAATCCAGACTGCAACACAGCTTTGGATTCTATTTTCACTTACGTGTTTATATCAGAGTGAGGTCTGTGCCCATCTGTGCACTGCTCCCTCTCCTTGTACCTCAAAAGGATTGATTGCACCCCAAAAAGCTGCTCTGGCTCCCAGCTAAGCCAGGCCCTGTGTGCTCTGTCTCCAGGCTGCATTTGCCCGTGGGGTACCATGGCCGAGCATCGTCCGTGGTGGTGTCCGGGACGCCCATCCGGAGACCCGTGGGACAAACCAAACCTGACAATGGTGAGGATCACTCTGTGGGAGGCTTTGGATGTGCACTGTCTMTTATTTTGGTTTTTAATTTCACTCCACATCATGGATTAGTGAAGTGGAAGGGYCTGGGGTGCCTTGCCTAAAGCCCAGCCTGGGGTCAGGGCAAGAGAAAGCCTTGGTTTAAGTTCATCTTCTTTTTCCATATCAGGCAGCACCAGCTGCTCTGTTTCTTCTGGACGTTATTTCTGTTTTCCTACCTGCCTCCCTGATGTAAAATAATCTTCCATCTACCCACAGATAAACCTCCAGTGTTTGGTGCTTGTAAACGTCTGGATATCGAGTTAGAAATGGTGAGATTTTATTTTCCTACAACTTGAAAAGAATTAAAATAGAAACAGGGAAGAAAGGGTGGGTTTRGCTTCTAAACTGAATGTCTCACAARGTCCRGCCAGGATCTGTCAATGGGCTCTGGGCTTTTGGAAATAGAAACTGCAGTTCAAGAACAGGGGAAGCCCTGAGTTGTTGGCAATGGGATTCAAACTCCTCATTCTCCTGCCTGGAAAGTTGAAACCTGTGCTGTGGCTGTTGTAAAAGACCTGCTTGAAAGGCACATCATCAGTGTGGTCCAGAAGGGAGACTTTCATASGATTGTATTAAGATTTATATCATTTTAATGGCTTATTTAATTTTTGTGTGATTTATTCCCAAACTTTACCCTTTAAAAAAAAAGTGGAAGAAGTGTAAAATCAATGGAAATGGTATAAAAATGATGTGAAGGAAGTTTTGAATGCTGTGTGCTTTGCCAGTCAGTTCTGTAAGGGGGGATGCAGTCCCAAAAATTGGGGTATCCATGGTGCTGCCATGGCTCTGCTTTGCAGCTTTGTGAGAGCAGCAGGAAAAGCTTCCACCCTGAGACAGAGACAGCTGAGATTCCCAATGATTCCAAACTCCTTCCTGCTCCCTCCTGCAGCAATCAGTCCCTCCAGTGGGCAGACCTGTTCCACATCCGGGCTGTAATTAGGAGGGAGCATTTTTCCTCCTGCATTTTGTCAACACAGTGCCCCTGTTTAATGTTTGTCTCTTAGCAACACAGAGCTCTTAAGTAATTCAAGYCTGCCAGCCTCGTGGAGGGGAAGAAAGGGGAAATAGGCCGTGGGTTTTGTCCAAAATATATATGGGAAATGATGCAAAACTCATCATGTCCAGCCTCTGTCACTTYTGTGTCTAACTCTGTGTGCAGTGAAGATTTTTCAGCTTCAAAAACTCSACCAACACATYGCTTTTCCATTTCAGGCATTCTTTGTAGGTCCTGGGAACAAGCACGGGGAGCCCATTCCCATCAGCAGAGCTCAGGAGCACATTTTTGGGATGGTCCTCATGAACGACTGGAGTGGTACTGGGGATCTGCCTGGAGAGGGGGAAATTACACATTTGAACAGTGGGATGCTGATCCTACTGAATCACTGAAACACTGGGTGTCGTTGAAAGGGATGGAAATGAAGTGTTGCCTGTATTTTTCGGTGTCTGTATCAATCCATCTTTGATCAATTAGTAGAAGCAGAAATTGCTGCCTAATTGAGATTTATCTGCTCATGGAAGAGCTCATATCAGTCTCGTTTCTTCTGGGCAAGGATGGAGCAGCCCTAAAAATGGTGATAGCAAGGATGGTGACTGATTTCAGTGTCAGGGAAAGGAAAAGGATTTGGCAATCACAAATCCCTCGGTCTCTGCAAAGATTTAACTTGTTGAAATTTGCCCTATGACTGGCAAAGACCATTAGCTGGGTATAAAAGCATTAATTAAACTGGGACTAAAAATGCTGGTTATATGGGGATGGCCTGATTTCTTTTACTTACTCCTGATTATCCTCCTAATCTRGCTGGTCAAGAAAATTGGGTTGAAGGTTCAAAATGGATGGATTTAAATCAGGATTTGGGTTCAACAGCTAGAATAGGGTGGGGGGTAACATTTTCAATTCATRTTACTCTTTCATTGAAGGATAGCAATTCCTAGGATATGTTTAACACATATTTAATTTAACTCATGTTTAATTCATTGCTTTGAATGTTCTCTTGCCAGCCCGTGACATCCAGAAATGGGAATATGTTCCTCTGGGTCCTTTCCTGAGCAAGAGCCTTGGCACGACCATCTCTCCRTGGGTGGTTACCATGGAAGCTCTCATGCCCTTTGTGTTGCCCAACCCTGTCCAGGTGAGCAAGGGAAAGGGTTGAAATAAAGGAAAAGCAGTGCTAGAAAAATGTCAGCAGAGCTGGAAGGTGCCATCAATGGAAATCTCTGAGCTGTATCCATGGAGTTCACAGCTTTGGGCACCCAGGGCCTTCTGAGGTCGAGAGCTCTTTGATGTCACTGGCTCTGGCACGTGGTGTGCTGTCACCCTGCTTGAGCTGGCAGAAAAATAATCTTCAAAACGCCTGGAAAATAAACAAATCAGAGCTCCTTCTGGGTCTTTGGTAGACTTAGCATCCAGCAGTGATGGAGAGAGGGTGGACTCAAGCCAAAACAATTTGTTCAAGCATTTCAAATTGTGTCCTTGTTGTAGGTGGTTAAAACTGGAAAAGGTAACAGAGTCTTGCAGAGACCTCCCCATCTTCTCTGGATGGAAACAGCTTTTGGAAATCTTGTGCAGAAAAGGGAATGGGATTATGTGGATATCATATCTGTTCAGAAAGATCTTTAAAAGGGTGTGCATGAGACCAGACAAAGCAATAAGAAGTTAGAACGAAACACTAAGAACAATGAAATGAATGGGTTGTGCAGCACAGCCTGGGTACACAGGAAGTCACTGGAATGGCTTGTGGATTTTTAAATTTATTTTGGTTTAGACTMTGKTTTTTGTGCTTCTAGGATCCCAAGCCACTGCCCTACCTTCAGGATAAGGAGCCCTACACTTTTGACATCAAGCTCTTTGTTGCTATCAAAGGTATGGCAAAGCTGAGTGGGTTGAAAGCTGAAATTGCCARTTCAGTGTTGTGGCACCGTCACACCTTTTGGGCACTTTGCTCTGGGCTTCACAYTCYTTCTTTTCCCTCTCTGCCCAGATTGCCTCTGTCAGAGGAAGAGGCAGAGCTGYTCCTGCTCCCTGTTGGCTGTGCAGCCATATCCCAAGGAGGGAATGCCTCCCAGATTTTCACCTTCCCTTGAGGAGGGTCCCTGAGGGGTGTCCTTGCACAGGCAGGGGTCATTGGGGYATGGAAAGAGCAGATGTGTCTGGGATGCAGATGTTACCCCAGCTCAGCCCCACCTTATGGCCCTGATGACCACAAGGTCTGGGTGTTTCTCCCGTAGGAGAGCAGAGGAAATGTTCATCTCAATGTTACTGCACTGCAACTCCTGTTTTCTGTGAAATCCCGGTCTGGATAATGATAGAAAATGTTATTGCTGGTTTCTTGCTGGGGATTACAATGATAAAAGGAGTCTCCATCCATCTGTAAAATAAAAAGACTCCAGCATCATTCATCCAACACAAACAAATTGCTTCTCTCTCTCTTGTTCTTTGTTTCTGCAGGAGAAGGAATGAGCAYGCCAACTACTATATGCAGATCCAATTTCAAGGTGAGGCTCCAGAATCTTTTGTTTATTTGCAATCTTGCTGATGCCATCAGCTCCAGCCCTGGGCAATTTCAAACACTGCTTTTTACATCACAGAACATAATTATAGGAACACTAAGGCTGGAAAAGACCTCAAGATCATCCACACCAAATGTTAACCCAGCACTGCCAAATCCTCGACTAAGCCATGTCCCTCACACCTTCTGAATGCTTCCAGGGATGGTGAATCCACCATTGCCCTGGGCAGCCTGTTCTAGGGCAGCTCAAGATCAGATCTCAGTGCCTGAATGGGAGACAGAAGGGAAAAGCTGGAAGATGGTGACAATTCCCCTCTGCGAGGTGGAAACAGCAGAATGCTTCGTGAAGGGCACAGCTCTTCCTGCTGCTGGTTTGGGGTGCTCAGAGCATCCTCAGCTGCTTGCCCACAGAGAGCAGAGGATACAGGGAGAGGGAATTGCCTCCTGGAACAGCTCTGCAGTCACAGCCCTCGTTCAGATGCCACTGCTGCCAGCCCAGGGCTGCCCCAGCCCCTCTGTGTGGGTCTGGTGGCTCTGCCTGCACCCCCTGATAGGAGCCAGCAGATTTATGTATGTGCCAGCTGCAGCAATTCTCAATCAATTTCATATTCACATTTGGCTCTTTGCATCGTAATTATCTTAATCAGTAAATCAGTAGTCAGCAAATCAGTAATAGTAGATTTTTCTATAAAACTGGGTGTAATTGTGGAGCCTGGGTCAGCAATGCTGGTCTTAGAGAGGAAGAAGAGAAAAAATTACATCGAGCTGAAAAAAAGAAAAATTTTAAGTGACTAAATTGCAAGTTAAAGTGTGGAGTTTGTGAATGCCATAGGCCAGGCCACATGACCCCATTCTAATGGCCCACCAGAGAGGTTTGACCTTCATTGCTTCACTGCCTCAGCCTCCTCTTCCTCCTTCCTCCAGCACATGTACTGGACCATGAAACAGCAGCTGGCTCATCATTCCATCAACGGCTGCAACCTCAGACCTGGGGACCTCCTGGCCTCTGGCACCATCAGCGGACCTGTAAGTGTTGAAAAATGGTCACTGGTCAGCTCAGAACCCACTGAGCCCCCTGTGACCTGAACACCATGAAACCATCTGCAGCTCTGACCCAGGCACTCCAGGCTGCTGCTTTGGCAGCACCAAAATCACACTGAGAAATGGTTTGGTTTGATTTGGTTTGGTTTGATTTGATTTGGTTTGGTTTGGTTTGGTTTGGTTTGGTTTGATTTGATTTGGTTTGGTTTGGTTTGGTTTGGTTTGGTTTGATTTGATTTGGTTTGATTTGGTTTGGTTTGGTTTGATTTGATTTGGTTTGATTTGGTTTGGCTTGGTTTGGCTTGGTTTGGTTTGGTTTGGTTTGGTTTGGGTCAGTTTTTGTTTGGCTGTTTTTTTACATCATTGATTTTTGGTTTTTGATCTCTCCTGTACTTCTTTCCCTAAGAATTATTTTACACCATATCCAAATTAATGTCTGCATGGAAGCATCCATGCAGTCCATTTYCTTTCTATGAACTGCAACTTTTTATTTCTGAAAAGGATGTAAAAGGGGTTTGGGTATAACTTTTTGTTTCCCCAGTGAAGTTKGAGCCAACTTCACAAACTTGCCCTTGAGCTGCCACATGGACAGGGCAGCTCTCACTTTCTGAAACATCAAACACAAATCCTGCCCTTTCTGTCACAAAGACAGCCTCAGGTAAATTGTTTCCAAGCCTGTACTTCCCTTCTGAGCATTTCTGAGGGGCTTTTTGAATCTTTAGATTATTGTACTGCAGAATGATGTTAAAGGTTCACAAACATTCACCAGCTTTGCTCTTCTGAAGAACAACATGTAATTAAAAATCTGAAAAGTGGCTACATAGAAGCGCTGGATTTGTAGGAGTCTCTTCCATTTGTTTCCATTCTTGCTGTGGCAGAYCCAAACTGCTTTAGCATGTCAAAAACAGCAGATAAAAGCTGTAAGCATTGCTGCTGAGAGCCAGCAAACAGTTAAAATGCAAAGGCAGGAGAAGGACCCAAAGTATCAGTGAATTAAATCCACAGCAAAACTCTGTTGGTAGGGGTATCCTATTTGTGTGTCTGCTCCCAGCAGCAAAAAGTTGAATWGTAAGGAAGATACTAAAACATGGTTTATTTGTTTCTGAACCCCTGCTGCAGGAGCCAGAGAGCTTYGGCTCCATGCTGGAGCTGTCCTGGAATGGAACAAAAGAAATCCCTCTTGGTGGTGGACAGACTCGTAAATTCCTGCAGGATGGGGATGAAATCATTTTGACAGGTAATGGCTGGGAGCTGCTCCCACCCTGCAGCAAGGACACATTTCCATGGGTTGATCCCAGCAGGACCAGCAGGTGGAGGGAGCTGGGATGTTCTGTACTCCTGCCATGCCAGCATACTGGATCCCTACCTGTCAGGAGGTGGATGGAAATTTCCCTGCCATAAATGCTTTCTGGATTAAATTATTTGCTTTGCTAAGTCCCTAAGGCTCTTGCTGTGCCATGGATGTGCTGGGCTCTTGGACTGGGCAGGGTTTGTGGCTGTGAAGCCCAGGGCACTGCACAGAGCCAGCTGCTGCTGGGCTGGTTTGGCTCTCATCTCCTATTTAGTGATGGATGGCAGCTCCAGCACCTCAAAGCACCCTCGGGGCAGGGCTGGTGCCATCCCATCCTCTCCCAGGGCACTGCCCTTAGCTCCTGCCAWGTGCTCAACCCATCATTTCTCATTTCCTGTTTCAACCTTGCACTCCTGCTCCCCATGTGGGAGCTATTGCAGAGACCTAACGCATAAAATGAGAGAAATATATTTCTCCCAAGGAGTGTGTCCCTCTCAGGGAGGGAGGAGTGCAGGGGAAGGGTTGCTGGTGGTGTTGGCAGCTGCTGCAAAACCCTCTGGGCAGCTGCTTGGCACAGCCAGAGCTCAGGCCAGGGCTGCTGGCAGCACAGGGCTCGCTTTGTTTGCTGTGCTGCTCCTGAAACTGGACWGAAATAATCACTGCTGCTCAAGGGAAAGCTGGCACTGGAGCCTAGTGAGTGAGATGGAAGTGAGTGAGCTTACAGAGCCCTGCTCCAGCACTGCTCATGGATGAGGATTCCCTGGCAGGTACCAGGACGGTGTCTGTGGCTTTGCACAGGCACTCACAGACACCACTGTCCTTGGAAGGTTTAATTTTGGGCTGGCAGGGTCTCCCTCCGTGCTGCAGTAACTTTGGCTGCCCTGCAGCCTCAGCCCACCCTTTTCTCCTCTTCAGAGGTTTCCCCTGAGCTGTGCTAAGGGTGGCAATTGGATCAGGGTCTGTTCTGTGGAGTTCCTCTATAGCTTCCCAAAGGCAGCTGTTTTTATCACATGCAGGTGATGTATTCCATCTCTGGCTATGAAATCAGCCCTCAAAACGCAGCATATGCCACTTGTCCTTCCTCGGATCAGCTGCTGTAGCAGAAGGCTGCACCAGGTCTCCTCAGCTGCTTCTTCCCAGAATAGAGCTCCCAGATGGGTCAGAAAGCTCTGGCTGTGTCCCCTCCCAGCTCGGGGCCCGTGATGCCTGATGATTTTTGCTTTTCCTTTTTACGCTTTCTGTACCCTCTATGCATTCCCCTGTAACCCTTAGTCCACATGCTTGTAATTCCTGTATCTGATATTCCAGCTTAGTTTAGGAGTTCTGCTGGGCAGAGAGACCAAACATCCTGAGGAAAGGATCAGTGTGCCCTGTGCTATCTTAAACCTGAGCTCAGCCTTGGGTGAAGCCTTCTGTCCAGAACATCCTGTGTAAACTGGGCTCTGGCCTCATCTGGGGGGAGATTCATTAGAATAGAGGGACATTACTGCATTTGTGGCGTTTCTTATTGGGGAATCCTAGATAGATATGCTAATTCCTGAAACCTATAAAACTTGTACCTGTGCTGTACACGGGTGTGCATTCTGCCATCAAGTTGTGCACCTGGGATCCCAAATACTGAGGTAAAACCCTTTTCATCCCCTTAACCGTGTCTGTGTCATTATTAAAAACTGRCCTTTCAAGGCAACACCCGTGCAGCATTCCTGTCCCGATGTCATCCCTGTCCTCCATCACACAGGAGGGGCACAGACGGAGCTGTCCCAAAGCTGGAGCTGCTGTCACAGCCCCGGGAGCTCTGCAGCTCCAGCACAGCTTCCACACCTCTTATGTAACCAGGGATTAATGAGAACTCAGAGTCAGACACCGAATTTCTCATGGAACTGAACCACTTGACTTTAGCAAGAGAAAAAAACAGGGTAGGACCCACTGTTTGAGGGTTTAATGATTGCGTTTCTGCCTGATATCCCCAGAGCAGCCCTGATGCTGCAGAAAGAGAATCCACATTTAYTTGATTAATTGCAGGGCTGGGCCAGGCAGTGAATCAGTTTGCCAGGTAGATTGATGGTGCTGCAGGTTAGGTTTGAAAACAGGAATATTGCTGGCACATCTTGTTTGTTCTCTGATCAATTCACTGAACTTGCATATTGCTGTGTTTAACAGTTTGTGCTTTTTTTCTCATATTCCTGGGCTACTTGAACCCTTCCAGGTGTTCTTGTTTTTACCCCTCATTGACTTTCTGAAATGTTTTCGCTCGGTTTTGGTCTCCCTGTGCCTTTATTCACTTTTATTCCTGGTAAAATCCTGCTTTCCTTGCAGAACAAGCCATGTGTTGTTTTCTGCCCCCAGGTTACTGCCAGGGCAATGGTTTCCGTGTGGGATTTGGCCAGTGCTCGGGAAAAATCCTTCCAGCCCTGTCGAATCCATGAGGATTGGAGTAATGGGACATCCAAGGAGGAACCCTCCTCCCACCTCTACCAGTCAATCTGCTTTATTCAGATTTATTATTTTTATATGAGTGATYGGAATCTTCTTATTTTTAATTATCAATAAATATCTTAAAGGTGAACGTGGCTCTTTGGTGTGATAAGAAAAGGATTTCAACGCCAGCTTAAAATTCTCAGAATATGAATAAGATGATTGAAATGGAAAGTGAGGTTCTTAACTCTTCTACCATATTAATGTTTTTTTCATAATTACAAAAGGAGGCTTTCAAGTAAGCTTAAATATTCAGAGTACTAGGCTGATGATAAGAGCTGAAGAGATTCCATGCTGACTTCCTTTTTCCACAGCGTTAATATGCTGGAGGTGAAATCCTGAAGGCGACTTGCATATGSATGTTAAAAGTTTTAAATCTTTTTTCAGTAAGAGTTACACGACTGTGCCTTAAAATAATTGGCACCAGAGCAATTTGGAAACGTGACAATGACACAGCTGAGGGTGATGGGTGGGATGTCCCTGCTCCTTACACAGCCAGAGATGGATTCCAGCGCAGAGAYGGGAATGTGTTGGGTCACCCCTCAATCACGAGACCCCTTGTGCCTCCTGCTCTGGTTCAGAGAAGAGAATTCCCTATTTCTCCCTCTCCCTGTGCAGCAGCTTCCCCAGAGTCAAGGAATTATCACCGGGGTCATCCCTGGCTGGTGGCAGTCACACTTGGTCACCCACCAGGGGCTATGAGGACACCACAGAAGCCATCACCCTTCCTGTGACCCCAAAAAACGCCCCATGCACGGCATCCCCGGGCAGCACAAAGCCACATGCCACTTCTCTCAAGTGTAAAGGGCATCTGCTGTCTCCTGCTGGCCTACAAATCAATTTAACTCCATGGCCAAGCGCCAAATCACATCAATTARAGGATATTACTGACTGGAGGAGCTCGAGAGACCGGATAATGAACTCGGYTGTAGTGCAAGGGGAACTTGTTAAATATTTGCTTGGTCCTCAAAGTGAAGAAGCTGACRAGGCTGCCAGCTCCATGTGGTGACAGCAGGATGAGCCCAGGCTGCTGCTTTGCCAGGCTGTCCCATCGCTGCTCCCAAGGTCATTTTGCTAAAGTGGGCCATGAGGGCGTTTGATGTCATCTTGGGGCTGACCAAGAATGTGAACCTTATGGCCGTGCAGAGGAGGAAAACGAATTTGAAATGAAAATTAAAGAAAAAATGTGGCAGTGCAGATAAATCACTGCTAATGGGGCATGTGTGCTGTAATGGGCTCTCTTCTAGTGTGCAATGATAATGATCCTTTAAAGAATGACCCTTGGAGGATCATCCCCAAATCACGATGACCTGGCCAGGAAAATATTGGCTCGTTGTTTATCAAGGAAAAGCTATTTTGCCTTCAGGCTTTTGGAGCTGAACTAATAGGCAGATATTTATTTAATGTACTCTGACTCGGTCATCAATTTATAGACGCTTTGTGCTCTCTTTTGACCTCAAAGGACAATTGTGAGTTGACACCTTCCCTCTCGGATTTAGCAATAACCCATCCTGCTCCTCTGAGCGCAGCCTGGCTTTGCTCCTGGTAGCAGCAGCAGGACACACAAACAATTTATCCAGGAGGAAAATTTCTCTCCAGAAGCAGCATCCACATGGCATATGTGATGTCCTGGAAATGCAGTGTTTGAAGGGAGTGGGGCACAGAGAGACAGGAGCTGGTGTTGGGGCAATGTGTCATTTCCATCTGCTGTGACCTTGGTGCCAGGCACTCTGCAGCCAAGAAGGATTGTTGTGTTGAGGTTTTCTGGGTGCAGGAATGCTGAGGGGARCTGTAAATCCTCTTCCTGAGCTTTGAGTAAGGTAACGACAAGTCCTGCTCACCCCAGCAGGGTGAGCTCTCTCTGCTCCTGGAGTTTATTAATTTCCACTTGATTTTGATGTGTTTTTCTTAGTTTGCTTAGAATCCATCTTCCAAAAAAAGTGGGAAAAAACCCACGGACAAACCCAGCGCTCTTTTTTCACTGCCCCATCACAGCACCAGCTTTGTGGGTTTGTAACCTGTGTGTAGAACAAGAAAACCCTTCTCAGATCTTCAGGAGCCTAGAGGAAAAAATAAAACCTTTCTGCTGCATCRGCCACCTGAGAGGCCTCATTCAGGGTCATGAAACATTGAGTGGGAAGACAGACCTTGCATTCCTGACCAGAGGAAATGGAAATGTGTGTGTAAAGGGAATCTACAGCTCCTGAGCAGAGATCAGCAGCTCCCAGCATCAATCCAGGGGTGAGTAGAGCCAGGGTGCTGGGGAGAGGTCTTGGAGCTGCTTCTGGGTTGTACTGCATTATCCCAGGGCAGGTACCGAGGCAATAAATCATCCTGCCCGAGAATATTCCAGCTGATTTTGTGATTTTGCTGGTGGCAGAACCAAGGCTAGCCCCTGTTTGGTACTTTGAGATGTGTTTTCTTACAGATCGAAGCGTCCTCTGGTTGGTGCRGAATGAAAAAGCTGGGTGTGATTTATAACAGTGCTCTGGGTATAAYTAAGTGTCCAAAAAAAGAGCATGGAATAAACCCCTAAAATGTGTTTCAGAATTTAAAGGAACCCGTGGCTTTTTGGTGTGAAATACAGGYACTCTCCACCTAAAGTAGTTTTCTGCAGAGGTTCTAGATAGAAAGGGATGTGATATTAAAAAAAAAAAAATTAATTTTGATGTGAGTTTTTGGGTCGGCAATATTCATAATTCTTTCATTAGCCAGGCAGTCATAACTCAGAGTAAAACACTCCCTCAGTAGCTGCTCTGGGTCAAGGTGGTGGCTTTGTGGGAGGGACAGAGCTGGCAGGGGACACTCACACGGCTTTTGGCTTTAAGCAGTAAGGCAGAACATTGCTCAGGTTTGATTGCTGCTCCTGCTCAGAATGCCCACGCAGTTGCTGCTTAGTGAGAAAGAAGATCATTYCTGGGATTTTAAAATTGATTGGAGGCTTTAGAAATACGTGAGGGACATGCTGAGGGGCTGGCACCATGCTGCTCCATACAAATCTGCTCTGAGCTCTTCATCTTCCCTCATTCCCAAAAACTTCTTTCACCTCAACTCTTTCTCTGCTGCTCAGGTTTTCCATGAAGTTTTCCATGAAGTTTTCATGGCTCAGCCTTTCCAGCCAGCATTTCCTGTGCTCTGCAGAGCTCTGGATCCCTGGAGCTGTCGTGTCCTGAGAATTGGGGATTCTCTGGGATCTGCTGCAGTGACWGAAGTGTGCCCAGCTCTGCTTCTCCCCCACCCTGACCAGGTGCTTCCTTTGATCTGCAGARCAAGCTGGCTGCTGCTGGAGAAATCCAATTAATCTGAAATATAAAATAAGTCTTGAAAAACTTTACATTCCTTACAGCTTCGGCACACTTAATGCAATTTTAATACGTTTTTGATTTCTGATTAGCCTGTGTGGGCTGCCTGGCCAAGTTCCAGTATGAAGCACAGAGCTTTGTAGCTAAGAACTCCATCATTCAATGTTTCTTAATGTCATTGGGGATTGAATTGAACCCTAAGAATAAATGCAACCAGGAATTTCAAACTGTTCATTGCTTTAAAAACGTGTGTGCGAGCAGAGTTTTCCTCCTGGTTAGCGAGGAGGAATAGTGGCCAAGGGGTATTGACCATTTTTAATTAAAATGGGTTTAAAATAATGAAAAGTACGAAGGAGATGGCAGGAGCCTGAGCACAGAATTTCCCCAGCTGAGTCTTGAGATGGAGCAGGTTGGGGTGGAGATGTCACTGAGATTGGGGTGACCCAGCAGGTTGGGATGGAGATGTCACTGAGGCTGGGATGACCCAGCAGGTTGGGATGGAGATGTCACTGAGGCTGGGGTGACCCAGCAGGTTGGGATGGAGATGTCACCGAGGCTGGGATGACCCAGCAGATTGGGATGGAGATGTCACCAGGGTTGGGATGACCCAGCAGATTGGGATGGAGATGTCACCGAGGCTGGGATGACCCAGCAGGTTGGGATGGAGATGTCACTGAGGCTGGGATGACCCAGCAGATTGGGGTGACCCAGCAGATTGGGGTGACCCAGCAGGTTTGGGGTGACCCAGCAGCATTGGGGACACCTCTGGCCACAGCAGCATCGCTCGTGTGGGTCTCTGGCTCGCCATCAGCCCCTCCTTCTTTGAGAGGAACATTTCCAGGGTGTCTGCTGCAGTTCTGCTCCTCCTCAGTCACAGTGGCKGTGCTGAAGGCACTGCAAAGGCTCCAGCTCTGCTCCTGCTGAGGGGAGAGGGGATGATTTCTCAGTGGGGTTTAGTCCTCRAGGCAAACTGGGCTCCAGGCACAAAGATCCCTCTGCCAGAGGACTTGCTGCAGGGACGAGCAGATCTATGAAGCACCAAGCTTTCAGGCAACAGAGCTCTTTTTTTTTAAGATGAAAGAATTAGCAATTCATCTCTTCATCTTTTTCARGAGGAGGAGTTCCCTGGGTGCTTTTTACCCTGCATATCTCACACTCTGTGGCTCCTTCAAAGAGACCCCCACAGATGCTCTGTGCTCTTCATTTTCAGCTGCTGGCAGGAGGGATTCCTGCTCTCAGTGGCCCCGTTTCTTTTGGTATGCAATTTGTTACTGATGATGAATTGCTGAAATACAGATGCTGYGCTTCCCCACTGGGCTGGAGCTCAGCTCAGCGCTCTTCCTGACCAAGGGAATAACCTGGAACAGCCCCTTTGGAAAGGCTGAGCTTCTGCAGAGCCACAGGAGCACCTGGGGCTCCATCAGCTCTGCCCTGAGTGTCTGTCATGGTGCAGCTACACAGGGAGTTGTTCCTTGCTCTCACTCCCCAAGGCGTGCCCTTTCTGTAAACCACATTATGTTGTGTTTTTCAAGATGTCCTGGCAGCTCGAAGAAAACCACAACAGAGACAGCAGGGAGGTTTTCCACGTTGAAGCAGTTTATTATGTTCGATAAATACASTTGCAACAAGTCTGAGTTACATCCTCTGAGTGCAGTTGCTGGTCGTATGGCACAATGATTAGAAAAGAACCAAAACTAGCAGAGGCACTTGTTGCATGCAGCTGAAATTGCTACCAGAGGTGCAGCTCCTGCTCCAGGAGACCCTCCCTGGCCACCAGCAGGGCCAGAACTGCAGGGACAGCCTGGGCTGGGCCAGTCCTGGCTGCCAGGGCCAGGAGCACGGGATGGCTGGTCTGGCATGATGCTCTGTATTGCTTTGGGTTAAAGGGAGTGAGCTTTGGGTTAAAGGGAGTGAGCTTCAGGAACTGGAATGAATCACAGAATGTGCTGAGTTGGAAGGGACCCAGCAGGATTGTCCAGTCCAGCTCCTGGCCTGGCACAGGACATCCCAGAAATGCCACTGTGTGCCTGAGAGTGCTGCCAAAGCTCCTTGAACTCAGGCTCAAGTCCTGTCACTGGTCACAAGAGTGAAGGGATCAATAGATTTACTCCATCTCTGTAAAAATAATCTCCTTGACTTTTACACAGTCATGTGTGTGAATATCCAGATTTCTATGAAGAGCTTTTTTGTCAACAGAAGGATGGACTTGACAGCCTATGCCAGGAAGACAAGTGCCTTTTTATTAGAAAATAGAGCTACCCRGAGGCAGCTGGGTATTTCCATTAGGATTTTCAGGAAAATCCATAAAATAGTTGGTTCAGCTGGACACAGAGTGAAAGAAGTGGCAAAAACTTCTTGTAAAGCAAATTTTTCAATTTGCTTCCTCAGAATTTGTAACCCTTCATTGTYACCCAGATTTTGCTCCTGCAAGGACCGGGTCTTGCTGTCCCTGCCCTGCCAGGGACTGATCCTGCTCTCTGTATTTGGGCAGCCTGCTCTGAGGCTGCTTAAATTTAAGCACCTGAATAAGTTGTTAGCTGAACAGGGACTTGTCAGGGATGGGTGGCAATGCCAAAGAGCTCTGCATGCAGAAAAACACCKAGTGGAGTATTGGGAGGTGGGAGGATGAGCTCTGTCCTTTCTCTGCAGCAGCTCTGAACACAGCCAGGTGACCTGCAAACTGGAAGTGTCCCTAGCCTGGGCATTATTTTGTTATTTTATTATTTTGTTATTTTGTTATTTTGTTATTTTATTATTTTGTTACTTTATTATTTTGTTATTTATTTTGTTATTTCATTATTTTTTCAAGTAGCCCCTCTAGTGGGATACAAGATTTAAGGACAAAAAACAGGTTCTAAATGTTAGCCCAGGGATCAGAATGCTCTTCTTTGAGCTAGGATATCCATCCCTATGGTACAGATAGACTCACCCACAAATAAGAACAGTGGGTTTGCTCCAAGAATGATGAACATTTAACATTCAAGCCTGAAAAAGTGCTCTGTTAYTGGTGATTATCTACTAGCAGAGGCTGAGGCTAAATAACAGCCTGAGGAGCAATCTGCAGTGGGTAATGGAAGCACTGGAGGTCTCTTGCTAGAGGACATCAGGATGAAAGCTAATCTTCAAATTTCCTCATGAATGTGATCTCCTACAACAGAGATCATCAGAAATGATGTGGTTCAAAAGATCCACGTGGGCAAGAGCTGTTCTGTGCTCACAGCCTGCTGTGTGGGGATCTCTGTACTCGCAGTTTGAGCACCTTGAATCCTCAGGAATTAGTGGGCTGGGTAAAAAGAGCCAGGCTTGGCTCGAAATGCTGCTGAGGGGGAGTGAATGGGGTCTGGCAAATCCTCCCCTGCAGCACAGAAAGGTCCAGAGCTTCCCYGTTGGCTTCAGCAGGAAGAGTTGTAAGCAAGAACCTTCTTTCTGTGTCCCTGTCCAAGGCTCTCCAGGTGCTTCCTGGTGCTATGAGGTGGACAAAACGAGGTAAGGTAATAAACAAAAAGGTAATATTGTTAATATTTCACTGATGAACAGACTGAGGCACGTAAAGAATTGACTCATTGTGCGATCATCAGACAAATCTGTCAGAGCTACAAACAGTGCCTTACAAACTCTGGGTCCCATTCCTCATCACAGCCTTTGCTTCCACCTTTCTCACCTGAGAAAAATCAAGATCTAAAGGGTGATAKATGTAATATATRTATCTATCTCAATGATATAATTCATAAAAACCTTGTTTAGTAATTAAAAAATTGCTTTGTTTAAATATGAATTCTTCTCACGATGAGGAATTTAGAGACTCTCCTCAAAGCAGGTGCCCTCCTCTACTGCAATTCCATATCCTGAGCCTCATCTCCCAAAAAGTTGGACACAGAGCTCTCAGATGAGCTCAGCCATGGAAAGAACGTGGGGATCAGGGGCAGAAATGGAGAAATGCCCTTCCTGGAGTTTTGTGCTTTCAAGCTTTGTCTGTTCCTGTGGCTGCTGTGGTGGCTGTCCCTGCTCTGGGTGSTTTCCTTTCCACCCCAGCAGATGAATGTGCACTGAAAGAAGAGGCAGCCACAAGCAAAYCTTGAAATCTGAGCAATTAGAGGACTTTGGGATGCTGCAGTCCCTGCTCTTCAAAGGTGAATAATAAACTTCCAGAGCTCCCATGTTCACTTATGCCTTCTTAATGAATTGAGAGAAGCGCGTGTACCTTACAAATCTGCGGGAAAAATCCTCCTCTGAAGGAGCAGAATTTCTCCGAGGTAGAATGCTCATTATTGTGTGTTACTGCAAATGTTGTGCTGAGGAGTCTGAGTGACAAGGCTGGGAGAAAAAAATCTCTCTGCTTATTGTCCTGGTCATTCCAGTCCTGTCCCATTCCACTCAGCACACCTGAAATGAAAGATGGGGGAGATGGCATGTGGAATCACTCTTTGAAAATCACTGCAGGTTCTGTGTAGTTGACACCAGCAGTGTCCAGGCTCTGCTCCAGGGGTTTTTGGTGCCTGTCAAGCTCGTAGTAAGTGGCCTGACTAATCCCATTGCAGGGGATGTGCCTGGTTTTTCTATGAGTAGGGCAGAGCAAAGTGGTGTTATGGGGTCAACAGCAGTCCAGGACCCCGTTACTCTGAGTGCTTCTGTGTCCTGCCCCCTGGAAATATGGCTGCAGTGGGGTAGGGAGAGCATGGCAAGAATAAATCTGTTCAGATAATCCTGCTTAACCAGAGGGACTTCAGGAGTTCTGCTTTGTGATGCCTGGAATTGAAAATCTGGGCCTTTCCTAAAATGCAGCTATAATGACCAAGGAAGCAATCAATATTTGAGGCAATCTGTTTCCAGGAAAGACAGAACATTCCTGTTGTCTTTTTATGGTATTGGTGGTTACCCTGGATTGGTGGGTGACACTGAGGACAAAACTGTGCTAGACCAAGAGTTACATTAGGAAAAGTCTGGAGGATCTTGTGCTACTCGACTTACAACGACAACTGTAAAATAAGAGTTGMTGCATAGTAGTAAACTCTGCTGCCRGAACGGCTCACCGATACCTGCCGAGCAAAAATCATTTCTGCTGTGTGCTCTTGGAGACACTGCCTTTGGGCTGCATATCTTCACAGCTGGCTGTTTGTGTGTCAGAAAAGGCTCCTGGAGCACAGCCCTGCATGGGACACGGCTCATGGGACATGGCTCAGTCATCCAAGTGCTGCTCCTCCCACGTGGAGGTGGGGATGGCGCTGTACGGGTCCATGATGACTTTGGCACAGCGGATGATCATCACGATCAGGAAGAGGCAGAGGAACACGAAGCAGGCTAATGTCAGCCCCTTGTCCACGTCGACGTAGGCGGGCTCTGGGGTTGGGCCCTCCATGGCTCGGGCCGCTCCTCATCGGGTTTTGGGTTTGCTGCGAACATCATCGAGCGCCTGCRGAACAAACACGGGGTCAGGGATGGGGGATTGTGCTGGGGAAAAGGGGCCCCACAAGCCCTGATTCTGAAACTCAGCCAATTATTGTGTATGACTGAGGCCTGGGGAAAGAAAGGGATGTTAGCAGCCCACATGGASGAGTGTCCTAGGTTAGCTGAGTATTGTATTCCTATCATCTGCTTATGTYAGAGGAAAGTTAAACAACCCTTCTGTAACTATACATTAGTCGAGACTGCTCTGGTTTGTTTGGTGATGTTCCTCCCTTCAAGGACAATGGGAGGGAAAGGGACAAGACACACAC
>NW_026623290.1:2347582-2356602 GCF_030028575.1 Malurus melanocephalus
CCACGACAAGGAGGAATGCCCCATCCTTGAGAAAAGCAGATTGGAATGTAGAATTGATAACACAGGTGGGTGGAAATTAGAAGCATTACTGATACTGTAGCTTTTGCAAACTCACCAATTATGTTCTGATTACTAATTAAACAGCTGTCTCTTGACCAATGTATGKTTGACACAAATGTATRCTSTGGTTGCTAAAGTGGATAAAAGAGGCTTGTCCCACAATAAAGTTCTTCTTTCTTTCTGTTTTTTCACCCACTTTTTGTGTGTTTTGTATCTATTCTTTTATGTCGCTGTTTGGCCAACAGGATTGCTGCTCCTGGGCGTGGGGACAAGAAGGACACATGTCATAGCTCTGATGTGTTCCTGCAGGGAAATAAACCCGATGGAAATGCTGGAGCTCTGGTAATTGAGAGCTGGGAGAAGAAGAAAGCTCATCCTCACCTTAATTTAGCCCGCAAATGCTTCYTGCTAAAATATTAGACACTAAAAAGAGATGTTGGCAAGGAAAAGAGAGGCAGTGGTGAATGAGCACTGTCCACTTGAAATATCGTCTCCTAAAAGAGGCACAGACACTGTTCTTGTCTCGGCATTTCTTAACCATAAAAACATTTCCATTCCTCTGCTAGTGTGAAAGATCAGACAAATGGCAGAGCAGACTGTTTCCATCCCAATTTTCCTCTCTGTCCAAACATTCTCTGTCTCTCACTGGCACAAAGCAAAGTGAAAATTATGCATACTTATTTTCCATAATCTTTTAATCTCTGGCACTCAAGGTTCTCCAGGCAGTAGAAGATTTTTTTAGGAGCAATATCATTTTTAAGTGGATGTTTTATCACCCGGAGAGGTACAGGTGATTATGTGATTAGAACAAGGATTATCTTATTCACTGCAGATGTCTGCATAGCTGAAGGTCTCCTCTGGCCTCATCTCCTGAATCTATAACCAGAATGACTCCAGCAGTGATTGAATCCCTCAGCAAGTTTGGTTTTGGACAGTTCATCAGCTGAGAACACAAATTGCTTTGTACAATTGTGCTGAAGGAGAAGATCTGACCTTGCACAGGGGTGGGGAAACCTTTCCTGACATCCACGTTTGGCCAAAGCAGGAGGGAGAGGTGATGAGGATTACAGTGTGGGAGATCATGAATGTGGAATGGCTCTTTTAAACCAACAAATTCCTACAGCCCTGAGTTCCTGCAGCCCCGATTTTTTTCAGCCCCGAATTCCTCCAGCCCCGAATTTCTGCAGCCCTGAATTCCTGCAGCCCTAAATTCCTACAGCCCCAAATTCCCACAGCCCAAAATTCCTGCAGTCTCAGACTCCTCCAGCCCCAAATTCCCACAGCCCAAAATTCCTGCAGTCTCAGACTCCTCCAGCCCCAAATTCCCACAGCCCAAAACTCCTCCAGCCCCAGATTCCTCCAACCCCAAATTCCTGCAGCCCCAAACTCCTCCAGCCCCAAATTCCCACAGCCCCAAACTCCTCCAGCCCCAAATTCCCACAGCCCCAAATTCCTGCAGCCCCAAACTCCTCCATCCCCAAATTCCCACATCCCCGTGCTGTTCCAGTGGTGTCCCAGGGGCTCCTGAACTCCTGCGCCCTGCAAACCTTCCTCAGGCTGAGCTGGAGCCCTTTCATTTTCCGAGTTCACATTTCCTCCCAGTCTCATAATTTGCTCCTTTTCGAGTGGTTTTCCATCCTCGCCACCTCCCAGGTCCCACAAGGCCACTGGAAATCAGCTGGGCTCTCCAGTCTATTTTAAGCACAAGGATGTCAGATTTTATTTTTTTTTTTTTCCTAATTTCCTGAAAGCATAGAAATTACTGCGACAGCCACTCCTGCAGCAGGGAAATGAAAGAAGATGGTGACACAAAGTGAAGGAAACCGAGCAGGAATCTCATAATTTTGTGTGTTTATAATCCTTAGGAGCTCATGGAGAAATCTCTGAGGAGTGAGGTCAGGTTGTAATGCTCACCTTGCCTGGTCAGAGGTTTAACATCCCCAGGAGACTCTGTCTCACCAGCCAGGAGATCTTACATTGCAGTTTATAACTTCATTTGATGAAAAAAGGGTTCGTCAGCAAGGCTGACTATTAAGTATGAATACTTTATGAATACAAAAGAAAAAAAAAAAAAAAAAGTTATCGAAATTGCTAATGTATCCCTGCCTTTTCCTGCAGTGCTCTTGTGAAGGTCCAACAAGGATGGGTGTGATTTATTTATTTTTTTTCCCCTCCTGACATTCTGGCTGCTGTACCAATGTGCTGTGATTTCACCCTAAATTATCTCCTGCAGAATATCAGAACTACCTGGACATTTCCATCTGTGCTGATCTTGGAGGGAAAACTGCATTTTCACTCTGATGTACTTTGGAACRATGAATAATTTAGTCAGAAAATGATCAGACAAAGTAGAGATCCATCCCTTGGAGATTCTTCTCTTCAAAATGGCATCACTCAATCTCRTGGGATTTTGGTTCAAATGCTGCATCCCTCATCTTCCCCCTGCCCCAGGACTGTGCCTGGGGGATGTTTCCTGGAGAAACTGCCATCAAACCCTCTCCTGCTGGAAGGAAAAAATATMTTCTGGGAAGGATAGACCCGGCAGAAGGCTTTACCCAGAGAGCAGAGTGAAGGGCTGTGCCATCTGAGCTGCACTTTGTGCAGTAAATTACAGTGACAGCCCGGACCTAATGATTTCAGGTTTGTATTGATCTATTTTGACAAAAAGTAGGCGTTTTCAGTGCAATTAGAAATATTTTTTTCCCAAAAAGCTGTATTCTTGAGGCTGCATAAATCATGATTTCCCTCCTTCTGGTCTCCCCATAAACTTGGTAATGTTTTGGTGCTGAGCATTATTCTACATCCACCCACTGATGGACAGTGAGTTTCTTAAAACCAGAAGGATTTGGCTCTCCAAGTGGCTTTCAATCCCACCTGTGCAGGTGAGCAGAAGCCTTTTGCAATTTTTCTGAGTTTGCCTTGTAAAATTAACTCCCTCTCCAGCTACAGACTTTCTGGCTGGATGTTCTCCTCCTGTTGATGTTGACAGTATTGTGTGTGTGGGAAAAAAAAAAAAAAAGATCAGCAAAAACAAAGTTTCACACTTGAACRATCAAGTTTTCCCTGAATAGATGAATTGCAGAAAATTACTTTTTTCCCCAGCTTGACAGCAATGAGSTGTAAAGTTGTAATTTTTTAAAATTTCTTCAGACTCGTTCCTGTAAGGCAAGATACTTTAAAAGATATGGSTTTATTTGTCTTCCTGACCTGACAATCTTGGCACTGTCACTTTAAATATAAAC
The DNA here is from genome assembly GCF_030028575.1 of Malurus melanocephalus. Lineage (NCBI taxonomy): Eukaryota > Metazoa > Chordata > Aves > Passeriformes > Maluridae > Malurus > Malurus melanocephalus. The sequence continues at coordinate 2,350,885 of NW_026623290.1, forward strand.
TAAAAATGACCCACATATATCGTAGAGAGCTGATTCCTGTGCTGGTTAATCACATTTCAACTCACCTCAACCTATGTGATTTATTTAAAAAAATTCTCTGTTTTTTTCGTTCCGTTTTCTTTTTCTTCTGCATTTATTTCCCAAAACAACAAGCAGCAGGGAGGGARGGGAAGGGAAATGATGAGATTTYATSTATRCAAGCAGATCCATACCTTCCAGACCTGGGTAGGAAGCCTGTCACATCCCAGCATAGCAGCATCGTGGAGATAAAATCCTCCCTGCGGTCATATTTTAAAAGTTTTGTCACTCAGCAGGGCTTGAACGGTGTCCGGGCTCTGCTCAGGTTCACCTCCACCCAGACCTGGAAGCAGTTCTCACCGGGCTCCTCTGAAAAAAAAAAAAATAAAAAAAATAATAATTGGCAATTGCTCCTGAGGCAGGATGTGGGCGTAGCGGGCTCGTTACGCGTCAGGAATCGCTCCAGCAGCAGCTCCAGGGACTCAGATACACTCAGAGATGGATTTATTGTCACACAGCCCCTACAAGAACATTTACGGTATGAAGAGCAATGTTCAAGCCTAAAGTCATATCAATATTTCTTCTTAAATGAGAAAAAAAATCCTGTTTTTAAGTCATAGTGAAAGATCAGCCAGGTTTCAGTCTGCACTTGTAGTTAGGGCTTGGATTGTTTGCTTAAACAGAACCACTTGATTTATCTGAAGGATTATACCAGGACTTAAAAACTATTAATTATTTGCATTTTTTAGTCAAATTTGGGACAATATTCTTTTTTTACATGCGCACAAAATAATTTCCACCAGAAAAAGTCTTTAAAACTTGCTGGATGACAAACCTGGTGTTTTCCACWTTGGTGTGGAAAGGAGTTCTAAAAAGGAGGATGGGGCAGGCAACAAGAACAAAAACAAACAAAAGATGAGCTCAAATCTCATGTGAGGGCACTCAGCAGGACAGGGACTGGAGGTGAGTGGTCAGGAGGGAAGGTGAAGTTCTGCTCCATTGTGTATTTGTCAAAAGAAGTCACCTTCAATTTAAAGTTCTAACCTATAAAGGACCAGCCTGGACACTTGATCATGCTCTGATATTCATAAAAATCTAGTTTTGATTAAAAACTCGGTGCCTCTGAGCACAGGAGTCAGGGGCTGTAACAGATACAGACTGATGAGCTTCTGGCTACACCCAGAGAGCAAGAATATGACTCTTAGCTTAGTCGAAAAATTAATTGTGCTTTTATACTTACAATTCTTTCAGCAGGAAATCAATACCTCATTTCAGTGACTCTGCCTTCCTATAAGTGTGATTTCTCCTGCACACCTGAGGGCAGGTTTAATCTCTGTTTTTAACTCACTGTTTTGGTTGTTGGGTTGGTTTATTTTCTTGCTTTGCATAATGACTTTAAATCTTTATGCTCAGTTTAGKTTTTGCAAACTCCTTTGGTTTTGGTTCAATCTAGCCCTCAGTTATGGTCAAGAGACAAATAATCCTCCCTCCACACGCTTGCTTTCAGCCAGCTGTAAATCACTGGATGCCAGCATTCCATCAGAAGACTAAARACATCATTTACCAGTGCCCAAAAAGTTGAAAACTAATAAACACATAAATCAATCTGGGGGAAGTTTTAAAAATTGCTGCTGGACAAATGTTTCCTTCCCACACAGCCCCATGGCAAGAATAACATTAATCTTCATTGAGAAAAAGATGCAGCACACAYTTAAAATAACTGGGTGCTGCTTATAATTCCAGAGCATCCTAAATCAAATAACCATTTCTCCCTCACTTTGAGGAGCACGTGGAATCACTTGTTAACAAAAGATTTAAAAAATAATGGCTGAGCTTGGGGAAAAGTCACTGTTCAGAACCATTGAGTTCCTATGAATCCCCTTTCATCAAGGCAAACTGCAAACCTAAAGGAATCTTAGAGAAACAAATGTATTGTGGCTTTTCAGGCAAAGCTTGTAAGGTCTGAACATATGATATAAAATCCTTTTAATGGAGTATCTCCTTAAACTCTCTGCTATTTGAATCCTCTGAAAGGAGACAAACGTGCCTGTTGGTCCTGGCAGTTGTTTTATGAATTAAACCATGACTGTAGGCCAGGAGAGTTATAAGCAAAGCTGTGGAGAAATTTTTCWCAGTAACAAAGCTGACAAGGAGGTAAAGAGAACCATATTTTTCTGTACTTCTCCGAATTTGTTGTATTATTATTTATTTTTCATGAAAACAGAAGGCTCACTTCAAGGTAGAACATTTATTCCACATGAAAAGTTAGATTTCTGCTAATAAAGGTAATTCATAGTCAAGAAAGTTTTAATTTAATAAGTCAAAAATAGTTAAAGGTGCCTTTGACGTTGCAATAGCTGCAGATACTCATTAATCCAGACTGATTACTAATTCACACAGTTTTTAAATGCAAACTTTTCTCAGAATGGGAGTAAAAAGGCAAAATGGGAATAAAATGGCCAAAATGGATCCCCAGGAGGAGCAGCCCCAGAGCCCAGAAATATTGTTAGGTAAGGATAAGAAACCTTCAGAAAATAGAAAAACCAGCCCTTCTTCAACAGATTTCTCTCTCCTCACTGGTATGAGCAATAGGAGGAAAGAATAAAGATCTGAAATGAAAATTCAGTGGCTCCAGGTGACACAAATGAGTTTGGGTGAGGGCTGTTTCAGGGAGCAGCRTGGGACCTCGCTGCTTCCCTCCCTCTCCAGCTGGAAAACCAGAATTGTTGCAGCATGTTATCTAATTTCAGCTCTAATTTGCCAACAGGAGAAGCAGAAATACCATTACTAGTTTTTTTCCCTGTTTTCTTTCCTCAAGAGAACAGTTTTTCTCTTGCTACTATAAGAACTGGGAGAGTGAAAATTGGCCYGTTTTCAGAGGCACTGAGTGCCTCCAGCACCATCTGGAACCAGTGTGAGCAGCCAAACAGCTCAAGAGCACTGAAAATCTTCCTATTTTCAGAGCCCCTCTCTGCACAGCCCTGCACAAAACATTTTTTTCCGATGAGGATCCACTTGGCACCCACATCAACTCCATTTTCCACTGTCTCCCAGCAGGGATGGATTGCATCTTCCTTCAGAGAGAGGCCAGATGATTTTTATTCCAAATGAAGCAAAACCTTGAGTCAGGACATGCATTCCATTTTCCATGACAGCACTGGCTGGAGTGAAGGATCCTGATAAGGGTTTCAGGATAATTGAAAGCTCTCGAGGTAGGGAACAAACAGAGCATCCTCAGAATTTGGTGTGAGGATAAATGGGCACTGTGAGATGAGTGAGGATCAGCCCCAGCCCCAGCTGCTCCTGYCTCCTGTCCTTCCCAGGACGTTTGGACAACACTTTTTTGCAGTAAATCAAATGTGTCCAAGGCCATTTGTTGGCATCAAGRCTGGATGTTAAAGAGCTGCCTGTTCAAATGGGGAAAAAAATCTTTAACAGGGCCTGTTGTGGTAGGAAAAGGGAGAATGGTTTTAAACTGGAAATCTGTTTAGATTAGATGGAAGGAAGAAAATTTTCACGTTGAAGGCGTTAAAAAACAGTCACAGGTTACCCAGAGAGGGTAGTGGGTACCCCATCTCTGGAAATATTCAAGGTGTGATATAACAGAGCTCTGAGCACCTTGATGCAGTTAAAGATATCCCCAAAAATATTCAAGGTGGGATTGAACAGGGCTCTGAGCATCTTGATCTAAGATATCCCCAAAAATATGCCAGATGAGATTCAACAGGGCTCTGAGCACCTTGATTTAGTTAAAGATATCCCCAAAAATATTCAAGGTGGCATTGAACAGGCCTCTGAGCACCTTGATTAAAAGATATCCCAAAAAATATTCAAGGTGAGGTTGGACAGGGCTCTGAGCACCTTGATGTAGTTAAAGATATCCCCAAAAATATTCAAGGTGAGGTTGAACAGGGCTCTGAGCATCTTGATCTAAGATATCCCCAAAAATATGCCAGATGAGATTCAACAGGGCTCTGAGCACCTTGATTTAGTTAAAGATATCCCCAAAAATATTCAAGGTGGCATTGAACAGGCCTCTGAGCACCTTGATTAAAAGATATCCCAAAAAATATTCAAGGTGAGGTTGAACAGGGCTCTGAGCACCTTGATCAAAAGATATCCCAAAAAATATTCAAGGTGAGGTTGGACAGGGCTCTGAGCACCTTGATGTAGTTAAAGATGTCCCARCTCATTGCAGGGGCTTGKAATGTGACAGCCTATGAAAATCCCTAAACCAAACCATTCTGTGATTCTCTGAAATCCTGCTAAACTCAGGTCGTTAGAACGTGGTTATAAAAAGGRATGACAAATTAAACCTGTAAACTTTGAGTATCTCTTAGCTGCAAAATGTGCTTATTAGAAGTGCCAGATGGGTGGGTGTAAAATGCAGTTTGTGTTTAATCAAAGACAGAGAACAGTCCAAAATGATCTCAGAGAATGGTGGAGCAGTGGCTCCCCTTCCTGCCCGGGTTTGGGGGCAGGGGGAAGGCAGAACAGCAATTTAGAGCTCACCAGCACTGTCCAAACAGGGAAAAGCCACTCAAAGATTATCACTGGCTGTCATTGCCATTCCTGGGGCACATTCCCTGGGTCCCCTTTAGGTGAATCCTCAGGCCCTGGTGGTGAAATAACCCCTGCAGCAGCTCGGATCAGTGCTGCTGATGGCTTTGTCCAAAGCTCTGTTTGTGCTTGGGGGGTGATTGATACCTTTTCATTCCCTCTCCCCCAACCTTTATTGATAATTTTTCTGATTATAACCCACAGCCTGAGTGTTACCTGTGCTCCTGCCTGGGTTTTTCTCTGATCATGTACTCCTGTAGGCACTCCAAGTATCCGTGCAGCCTTTTCATCACATCAAGAAAGGTCCTTTCCTCAGCTGGAAGCTCATTGACTTTTCTATAAAACTTGCAGTCAGAGACACTCTTTAATTAAGACTGTGCTGAAAAGAGCTTTGATTCCAGACGTGTGCTCCAGCCTGACGTTGTTTGCAGATTACTGCAAGTGTAGTCCTTGATTAAAGAGATTGTGGGCAATTACAYTCCATCTCCACATCTCCAGCTCCATCTTGTCAGTGGGTCACTGGGAACCAGCCTGCCAGAACCTTTGTGCATGTTCAGTTTGTAAAAGGCAGTTTTTGGCACAGCAGCCCACAGTCCCAGACAGCCAATGCCTYATTAATGCACCATTAGCCACCAGGAACATTTAGAGAGCCCAAAGCCACCAGGGCTTGCCTGGACTGACTCAGCATTTCAGAAGGTTGTTCTCCCTTGCAGGGATCACACTGACTTCTGAAAGTGCTCACATCGCCTAAGAACTGTTTTCCCCCATTATTATTTTGGTTTCTTTCTTTTTTTGCCGTAACAAAGCTGACAAAGAGGTAAAAAGAACCATATTTTTCTGTACTGCTCTGAATTTGTTGTATTATTGTTTGTTTTTCATGAAAAAAAAGGATCACTTAAAGGTAAAACACTTATTCCAAATGAAAAGTTAGATTCTTGCTAATAAAGGTAACTCCTGGTTACTGTGGTTTGCTGAGCAATAGATGCCTGCCAAAAGGGAGATTTAAGATAACTAAAATGGTCAAAGGGATGATAGGTTTCTTTATAAGTGTCTAAAAAGATGGGAAAAAGGTGGCTGAGGAACCATTTTTGAGCTATACAAAAGTCATAGATCAGGCAAGAGAGAAAAATATTTCCTCCC
>NW_026623290.1:2356678-2481361 GCF_030028575.1 Malurus melanocephalus
CCGAAAAAACACCACTTGATAAACTTGGTGCCATTCAATGAAGCAGCAGACAACCAACCTGAAAAAAGGGCTTCTTTACTCAGCAGGTAGGGATTTCCCAAAAATTGCTACCACAGAGGACTGGGACAGTACCAGGCTTTTTGAATTGGTTGAGTTACAAACAGGTCCAGAAACGATCTGATCCAGCTTCAGCTTCAACCTCTGTTTGTATCTGTAAATAACACAGCTCTAATTGTCAAATTAATTCTAACTTTTAAACCAGGCACTGATCTTTGCTTCTAGTTTAACTCTGTTTTTCTGTATTTACTGAATATATTTATATTCAGTGCAATAATGRGACTCCTCAAAAGCTTTTCATGCATGAAACTAAACTCAAACAGCTCAGTCCTATGAATAATAAGGTGAGATATGTCCCAGTGGGTCTTTGCCTGTCCATGGCTGCTATTTCTATGTTGTCACAGGCTCATTAGATGCCCATGCTCTCAGAAGTTTAATTAATTGCAAATGCAGGCGATGGAGAGTTGCTTTGCAGCACAGCTGACTTTGGGCCAGAAGCAAGAGCACATCCAACATGCAGGAATKACATCCTAAATCTGTGAGTGCTGARAAGGAGAKGATTTCCTGTGACACCCTCTCACAGACACAGAACTGGGGATGGAGAATCCAGCCAAGATCTGTGAAACATGCAGGGAGCACCACACATGACACCATCAGCATTAACTGTATTTTCCTCCCTCATTTGTTGTTCTTCTGTGGGAAAATTTATTGAGGATATGAACTAACAGGACTGCAGCCATGACTCAATACAGAACTAGCCTTTTCTAAGGCAATTTTTTATCCACGTGCAAATGCAAATCTGAAACTGATTTTTTTTAAAACGAAATTTTCTTTTTTTTTAACAAAAAAAGAAACGTTCTTTCTTTCTCCTTGGACTCTTTTCCCTGCAAGGTCTTCTAGATGGTGCTGGTGCTGATSCTCGTGGTAGGGAATGGCTCCAGATCTCCCACAGGTTCAGTGTGCTGCAGMTGAGCCTGGAGCATCTGGAAATCCTGATCATGTGCCAACAACAGTCAGGCTCCTTAAAACAGGGCTTGGATTGAGGAGGGGGCAGTGAAGTGGCAGGAGGAGATTTGTGACTCCATCGTGGTTCAGCACAGCTCTTCTCTTAAGCTCTTCTCAGTAAAGCCAACTGGTTTTCCCCAGATCTGCAGCATTTTGATTCACAGAAATAACAAACCTCAGATGTGTCAGAGACTGAAATAATTCATGCCTCAAACATTGATAAGAACCTTTAATAATGAGATCACAGCACCATGTCACTGCAGATRAACACAAAGAATTATTTGGATGCAGTGGCTGGGGGGAAATGGTTAGTATACACCTGTTACTAAATAAATWAAAAAAGCTCAACCCCAYAATAAGATAATATATCTGTATCTATCTATATTTTTTACTCATTATTTGTGTCGCTTTATCCATCTCTACTGCGACAATGAAATACCCTCAGTGAGTGAACTTTGTGCTGCCAGGACCCCTCTGTGGGATCAGTGGGATGGACACATTGGCAGCCTACACTTGGAATTTCCCATCTTGTGCAGTGCTGGGACAAACATGAACCTCAGACCTCCTCAACCTTTTTTATTCCTGGGGTTTGTGCCCTGCTGAGTTCATGTCTGAAGGAACCACCTCAATATCTTCCAAGGCTCCATAAAATCAGGTCTGAGTGCGAAACAGTCCCAGGAAACCCTGCTGAACTCTCTGAGGAAAGCCTTGCTGCCAGAAAGGATGCTCTGATGGGAACACTGCATTCCTAAACCAAATTGCCCTTGGGATCACTTCCCCTTCTCTGCCAGCTAATAAAACCCTAATTTTCTCAAAGGGAAGTTTAAGCAGAGTTTTGACTTTGAAAAATAAGTGCYAGCAATTATCTATCTGATATAGCCAGTCCTATTGATATGCAATATTTAATAGGAAGTGTTTAAATATTATAGGAGCAGCATAAAAACCTGCACTTGACCACAGAGAACTGTGTCCAAATTATTCCTTTGGMATCTACTGGAGGTTTAGTTTAAAGTGAGTTTTCCAGAAGTCTGATGGGCTATCTTGTCCCAACTGAAAACTTTTCCAGTGAAATCTTTCTGAATGCTGCCCTGGGTAGGGTTTGTTTGATTTTCTGTTTTTTRTTTCTTTTGTTGACCTGCTGCATARACACCAATTAAAGCATTTGGCAGGATTCTTATAACTATAACCTTGAAAGTGTGGAGCAGTCTAGCAGTGMAATGTGGCCAGCCTTTGCATTTCTGTCCATCAAATGCCATCCTAAATGCTGCAGATCTGCTTTTGGGAGACTGGGGCTATCCTCACACACATCCCCATCAGTTCCTCCTGCAGGGACTCCTCTGCACCCCCTTCTATTTCTGACAAAGCTGATTATGCCAGCAAGGGGCTCGCAGCAATGACATTCAGGGAACACGAGCATTTGAGGCCTGGGGAGTTCTTGAGCCTTGCCCTGTCTGCAAATTTTTCTTCTTCCAGTGAAAGTGCAGTGCTTTGCTATTTATATGTTTAGGAAAACTCCTTCAGTGTAAATTGACCTTTCCTACTTTGCCATCAATCCTGGATGATCCACAGCCTCAGAGACCTGCTCTGTCACAGCCAGGGACWCCAAAAACCATCTTCCCTTCTGTTATTTTATTTTTTTCAAGCTTGGGGAAGCAACACAGCTTTTCTAACCCTAAAARCTCAGTGGATCTGGGTTCTTTGCTGCCTCATGAATCACCACCCAGGGAATGATTCTGCACTGGAGCTTGGAACAGGCAAATAATTGAGGAGCCAGGAGCCATCCCAGCTCCCCCACATACCCTTACATATGGCATTGCTGCATTGCTWCTGGGTGTAAAAAACCTCCAGGATCTGTTTCAGTCAGGAAGGAGYTGGGACTGTGAATGCAGATGAGAAGCAGACTCAATTCACTCAAGGAAAACCAGGCCAATGGAAAATGAACATTATTTTCCCATCTATAACTGTATTTTAAGTGCATAATAAGTAGATGATGGTAACTCTGTGCTGAAGGATCCAACTGTTGTTAATTGAGTGAAATAATTTCTGAAGGTTGCTCTGCTGTGGGTTTAACACAACGTGATGTCACTCCACTTCACCAGCATGAGTTTGTGGTTAACTACCTGTCCTTTCTGGGGTCAGAGGCTTTTCCTCAGTTCAGAGAGCTTCACTTGGCCCTGGAGTCACTGTCTGTGCCCCCCTGACCTCAATAAAGGGCCAACTGCAATAAATCAGCCCCAAACCCTGCTGGCTCCAGTGCAGGCTGCAGGAGTCCTTCCCAATGGTTAATAGGAAGTTCACCTTCTACAAAGAAGAGAGATTGGTGCTCAGACATGCTGAGCTGGGGGCATTGTGCCCAGCTGCTCTTTTCTTTGTKTTCTTTGTTTCCTTCCCTCTCCTCCAGTGGCAAACCTCTGGTATAAAACTCGGTGGTGTTTCACTTTAGTTTGAAAGGGTTAACAAACTCTTCCCTCAATAACCCAGAACAAAACTGGGACTGAGCACGGGGTCAGTGACACTGGCAAACTGCAGGGAGGGCACATTGAGGGATGGTTTGGGATGGATGGGGTAAAATCATTTCTCCCAGGACAGCAGGGTGAGGGGAACCATGCCTGGCTCTGTCCTGGTGAATATTGCATTGGGTTATATAATCGTGGTGAGACAGGAATTGCATTTCTGCTCTCTGGGAACTTCAGACCTGGGACTCCATCAGTTTTAGGGCTTATTATTTTCTATCTCAGAGGAAAAAAAGTATTTTCCCTGTGAGATGAAGTAGAAAAATTAAGTCTCTTTTCTCTGTGCAAGGAAGATACCAGGAAAAAATAGCTTTCTGTAGGGTCCCAGAATGAAAATATTATTTATCCTACCAAGGCTTTTGTTCTCCAGGCAGAGAATGAGGAGAACACTTCTGAAGTGCCTTGAAGTTGGCTGCAGTACAGGTTGCTCAACATTAATTAAAAAAAAAAAATAACAACAGCATAATCATTATGGCCAGCCCAGTGCTTTATGCCACCTYCTTTAAATAGATTAAATAAATCACTGACTTAATAAATAATTTTCCATGAAGTAGCAGGGCAACAGCTCCAGTTCCCTGGCAGAGCCTGAACGCTCACGTTTGAAAGGCAGCATCTCTGGGCCTTGTCTTTTAATTGCAGAGCCTTAAATCACTTCAATCACACAAACCCATCTTGCTCCAGGCTCTGTCTCAGCTGTGTCTTATGTTAACCTGTTGTCAAAACAAATTTGATTTGCAAATATACAAGAGCCGGGCTGGCGCTTTAATTTGAGATCAATTACCYGAATGCGATTTTTTCAAGGATTTGAGCACATGCCTGGCTTTAAATAGGTACTGAGGGCAGTCCTGAGAATAAAGCAGTGAGGACAAGGTGTATAATTGCATTTAGCTTCCTAATTTCTTGTTTAACACTTTGCAGATTCACGGAATGCTCTGAGTTGGAAGGGACCCACGWGGATTTTTGAGTTCAGCTCTGAAGGAAATTGTCCACATGGGGATTGAATATTGGTATCACCAACACCCTGCTCAAACCAGSTGAGATTTGAGTGCAACAGAGGTTTTAAGGAAGGGTTCAAGAACCAATTTATCCCTGTGCCTTTGACCTTTAACCAAAGTCCAGCTAATACTGGATTTAAAGGATGTGCTTGGCTTGCTGATGGCACCTGGAATAGCTGGAAATTGCAGTCTCTGTAGTGGACATGGCACCTCTCCCAGTCCCTGCCTTTAGTATTCAATGTTGGGGCAGAAAATTGAAGCATTGCTAATTAAAGTAGGAAGGAACTTTTCAGCTTTAAAAATTAATGCATTTATCTGGAATTCTCCCTGGAATTCAGATGGTTTCCTCATATCTCAAGGAACAGGAACCATCTCTTTCCTGTAGGTTAATGTGTATGAATTAATTTAAATCCATGTGATAAGTGGTACGAGATTGAGCTGAAAAAAAAACCAAATCATAAATCTGTGCTGACCATGCATATTATATAAAAAAAAGGCTCAAAATAACTTGCTTAGTAAATGAATACAAGGCCTTTGACATCAGAGGTGCTTCAGACTCACATCCACACAGCTGGTGAAATGGGAGTTTGTCATCTTGAGTATTAAATGGAAGGAAGGTCAGAGAAATTAATTAAGCAAATATRTAGCAAGCCTGACCCAGCAGTCATTAGAAACTCCAATCAATGGGTATTTGTCTGGCAGGACAAAACCATTGCTGCTTACAGAAACATTAGAGAGCCATGGATTTGGACCAAATAGATGGAAATCTATTTTGGAAGGCTTTTCTTCCAGCACAGGACGTTTTTAAGAGCATTTAATTGCACTTTTTCGCTTTGGAACTGAATGGTAAATCCTATCCCACACTGAGGCCAGAGCCTCATATAACCCCTGCAGCAGCATTTGCACTAAACAACAGCAAATTTGTCAATGCCTGACTTTATTAATATCAAAGAAAGAGTTTGTGTAGCAAAACGAGAACTCTCTGTGATAAGTCTTTGGCCAAGGTTGGATTTTAAGTTTCATTGTGCAGRACACAACATTGGTAACTGCTGTTAGATGTGTCCAGTGCCAATCTTTTCAGAAAAAAAACTATTTAGCTTTCAGATTCATTTGCTCATGGCCTAAACTTTGCCAGGCTCTAACTGTAGATGGAGTCCACCAAATGCTGGATTTGGTGACAAWAATCTGGGAAGTTTCCCTGGAAGCTCTGAGCAGGGCTGGGAATAAAACCTCTCCCTGGTTGATGTGGTTCAGCCGTAGATAAATAATCCCTGTGTGCTTTGGTACTTTCTCTGTGCATTCTGCTTCAGTGCTTCGCTTCCCCTTACTTTGATTTATTCCTTTTTTTTTCTGGCATAAACTTAACATAAGACAGAGCTGTGCAAACTTGATAACCTCAAGGAATTATTTGGGACACAGTGATCTGGGCATAATTCTCTCCTCATTTATCCCCATAAACAGCCAGGTCCATAAATCACCTTCCATCTGCTTTGGCACTCGGGAAATGCTCTGCAGAGCTCTCCATCACACCAAACACAGGCTGGGACCTTGTGCCCAGGGAAGGCAGCAATGGGGAGACTTGATTCCAAACAGCAAGCAAAGRAAATCACAAGATCAAATCTTGATTCATCATTCTTTTTGTGGTTTTGATTGKTTTKGGGCTTTTTTAAATAGAAAAGAAAAAAATGAATTAATRACCAATGCACGCACATACTGGAGCATCTATCCATTGATCTGCTTTTACCTTAAAAACTTCTTTTTCCTCATTTGACTCCCTCTGAGCTTGGTGAATTTTATGAATCCTGTTTCAAAATATGGGAGAACTGAGTTGTGTATAACACCAGCCTTTTTTTTTTTTTTTTTTTTTTGAGGGAGGATGTGTGGGCGGGGTGTTTTTAAGAGAAAAATCTTCTTTTTAAGGGTTTGACTCCAGATACCTAAAGTGATTCTCCAGCAGAGAATCTGTCTGAAAACGTGCACTCAGAAAGTTTAAACTACAAACTGTAATATTCAGTTGTTAAAGCAGCAAATTACGTGAGCAGGCTGTTGTACTGCTGTGACTTGAACACCTTGGAAATGCTGAGGCATATTCAAATATTTTGAAGGCATTTAATGAATAATAAATGTATTTATTATTGCTATGCCACTCAAGCGGGGAAAACAACATCGACTTGCATGAAAATACATCGGCAACTGCTCTGCAGCAAACAGAAGTTGATTATACACAAATCTTTCCTGTGGCTGGGGTAGAAGGATTTTCCTGTATGCCTTTTCCTCATCATCTCTTCCTTTTTGCAAAGGAGAATTGTGATTTTCCTTCTTTGCATGCACTTGCACTTCCTCGCCCTTTTTAGTTGCAGCAACTGGAAACTATTTCTTCGTCCTGATTTTTTGTAACCTGGTGAAAAAGTGCTTTTATTCCTTCACCAATTCCTTCTCTAAAGAGCAGCCAGTGAGGACTTTATGGGGCAGTGATTTTCGCAGCACCCTTTGAGAATCCCTGGAGCTGTTCTGCTGCACAAGCAAATGCAGAGTATTTTTGAGAAGGATTGAAAGTAAATGACTCCAGATTTTCTGCTCTGTACTCACCCCAGAGTTTTAAGCACAGCTTTCTCAGAAAGTTACTGAGATCTAAAAATACATTAAAAAAAACAAACAAAAACAACAGAGGTATATAGAATCATCTTTGCTATTTTGATGTTGTTGATATTCATTCAAACACGTTTTCACCTGCTAAATGTATTTTTACAAGACCTTTAGTAGTTGTTTAACATCCTGCATGTCAATTTGTTTATGGGCCCAAAGAGCAACATGTTAATGCAAGTTTATGTTAGCAAGAGCTGGGTGGGGAAAAAAAGGAAAGTGCTAATAAAATGAGAAGAAAGTGTAAGAATAGAAATGAGAACATTTTGCTGAGCATATCTGTTTGGAAATAGAATTAATCCTTTGTATTCAGTTCTTCAAATAAAGGGGGGAGAAACTCTTTAAGATAAACTTACAAAGAGATCAATAGGAAAAAAAAAGCAGCAGTTATCCCATGTTATGTGATAATAGTAAAAAAAATGTAGAAACTTAACTGCCCCTCTCCTTTTTCCTCTGACATAAATTGTACTTGGAGCATTTACCTATTTTTGTTTCATGATAACACAAACATGGGAAAAAACATGGGAAAAAACATGGGAAAAAAAATAGGAATTACTGGACCAGATCCCTCCTTCCTCATCTCCACGTGTTTGGTCTCCTAATTTTATTTCTCATTTTAAAATTCCCTTTGATTTGGCTTTCAAGGTGAGGAATATTCTTGWCAGCAGCAGGACTGGCACAGCCATCTGAAGCCTTTTTTTTGCAGCTGCTCCTGCTTCCTCCTCTCTCTTACAGCAGCATTTTGCAAAACTCCATTCTTTTAGAAAAGAATGTTTTAATAATGGAGGAAAAACAGAAGTTTAGAATGAACTGCTGTTTGCTGCTATGAAGTAAGGTGGGAGATTAAATAATAGATCATGTAGAGGAAAAGYTGAAAATTAGTCTAATCTCTCAAAAATTCTGAAGGAGCAGCTATTCTTATTTTCCCCTGCTGGTTACCACTCTGTTTTATGGTTTAAACTGCTTTAAAAAATGCTGACTTTTTCTATGCTGTAGAACTTCAAAATATTTCAGGGAAGTGCTACTGGGCAGTTGTGTAATAGAATTACTGCCTGCTTGCAATCATTTATTCTGCTGCTGTCCAAAGATCATCTTCTCTCAGGACACCCACAGAATTTAAGAGAGCTGGGGGAGAAGTTTTTCTTTTCCTGATCAAACTCATCACATTTTCCAGGCAGTCGATGGGTGAGACATTTTGTGGGATTTTGTGGGAGACATTTTGTGGGGTTTTGTGATGAAGAGGGGGAAAAGCAAAGAAAATGTGCCAACCAAGGGGTTGGGGCTCGAGAATTATTCCTTCCACAAACCCCTTCCTCTAAAAAGAACACCCCAAAGGGCACCTCGGTGCTGCTGCTGCTGCTCCAGGTGAAGCAATCCTGATTTTCATGAAGAAAACAGATCTGAAGTTCTGGATCAGCTGCACTGGGTGTTGCCTATGAGAGAAACAGCCACGGTGATGTTTTTTGAGAGGTTCCTGAGCTCCTGTGCCTCTTCTCGCCCCATTTCTGAGCAGGGCTGACCTGGAATTACCTGCTGTGGGATTTGGGGGTTGGGTTTTTGTCACACCAAGCACCTTGCACTTGGAAAAGGTGCTTTCAGCTGATGCTGAGCCATCTGGAGGAGCTCCATGTGCCCCAAATAAGATCATTTGGCTCATCTCAATGGTGCCACTGCCCCACCCCAAACGTGCTCAGACTTTGATTAATATCCATTATTATCTCCTTAAAACAGACCCAGCCATGGTGAAAACTATTTTACATATGGTGAACTTTGTGTGAGCAGATGTAACTTGCAAATGCAGGAAGATGTTGTTGCAGGAATTTTTTTTTTTTTTTTTTTAAAGAATAAAAAGTAGGTGAGGCAGCAGAGATTGCTGCTGTTCACTGTTTTTCTCTCTTTGTGGGGTGATTTGTTCCACTGCCTCCCGTTCTGTTTGCTGATGTGTAGCTCAAATTGTCAGTTRAGCCACCTCTCAATTTAGCCAAAGGTTTTAATGTAGGAACATAAGGAGATTACAGGAACAAATTGTCAGGAGAAAAGAAAGCTAAAGACAACGGTTCTGATCCCTACACAAATAAGGAAACAAGACTTTCTTTACACAGAGTGTCTCATTCTTACCAAATCCAACAGATAAAATTCTGCTAGACTGCCAGGGTTATTTCYTTCTCTGCTATTAATTTTATAAAAWTGCTGCAGGCMKGRATGTTTGCAGATACTTGCTTTAAGATACAAACAGTTGTCCRAATGCAAATAGGAAAATAAAATATTTTCTTTTCCTGGGAGATGGAAAATCACTTGGAAAATTCTTCTGCACTGTGTCCAAAATATCAGCAAAGCATTTGTGCACTTYGGTGTCCCAAGGCAATGTTCTGAGAATGGTGCCAACTGTCATTGATTTCCATTTCGGAATGATTCTTTAAAAAAAGTGTTTTGGTTTAAACAACCAAAAGCAGGCATAAATTGCTGCCTTTCTCACCATTCCCATGCTCATTCTCTGATGGCTATGCACATAAAAGCTTTTTCTTTGGTGGGTGGGAAGCAGGGAATGCAGAGAATCACAGGTTGGTACAAAAAGGGTGGGGTGTTTATTTTGCACATTTATTTTCAGGCTGTCCCTTGAGCATCACCCCTGATGAGGGTGGGCTTCAAGACCACGACAAGCTGAGCTGGCTCAGAGTTAGWCCTGGGATTACCCCTTTGTGACATTAAAACGTCAATAATGTATGCGCCAACCTTGCCAAACCTCTCTCTGTCCTCTGCTTAGAAAGCRTTGACTCCACAAAACCTCCTTTTAGATGCCAAATTCATTTATTTCCATTCCAAACAGACTCCACAGCAGTTTGCTACACTCCTGTTTCCAGTTGGCCAAGCTTCCAAGTGCACTGGAAAGGCTCACCCTTTCCTGGAGATGAAAAGTTTCTCTTTACTCCATTCACCTGAAAAAATGGCYTTCAGAGCTGTGCTGGAGCTATTTCCAGCAAAATTCACGTTGATGTGTTTCAGTTATTGCCGTGGCACAGCCATAACTGCAGATGGGGTGGGGAACTTTAATAAAATAAATTAATTCCAGTGCAGTGGGGTTGCCATTATGTTTCCAGGACAGCAAGAAAGCAAGGTCATGTATCTTTAGAAGTTTCCTCTTGTCAGCCAAGAGCGTAATGGACTGCCTGTGAGCTCCAGACAATCTCAGAAAACCAAATAAGTTGAAATYACTAAATCACAGAGTTCATAAAGTTCAGTCGAGGTTGGTTGCTCCTGCAGTTCCCTCACACAATCAGTCTGTCCCTTTCACTGTTAAATTTTAACTCCTGTGAATTTTAACTMAGAAAAATCCCGTGTGGTCCTCTGCTGCCAAAACTGCCCAGTGGAGTCACTGGAGCACACAGAAATGGTTTTGAGGGCAGCAGGTTTACATACACAATTTTAATTTGAATATATGGGCGAGTACTTGAAACCCAGGAGTTGATTCCACCTTCAGGACATGGATCCTTCCGTGCCAACCAAAGGGAAAAAAAAAAAAACAAACCAAAAAAAACCCAGCAGGCAGCTGGTGAAGCCCTGAGCGTTTAAACAGAAAAGAGAAATGGAAAAGTTCTGAGTTTTCTTTGTGTCATGAGAAACTTCGTATATTCCTTTCATGATGTGGACAAATGCTGCAAAAATTTGGTGTTGTTTGTGGGCTCCAGTGTTTCTCAAGTTCTTAGCAGCCCTTTTGGTGGAAACCCCAAAGATGAACCCCAAATTTTGCATYTGTGTGTGTGCATATGCACACAATTGCAAATTAAATGTAATTAMTCTGTATTTTCCTGCTGACAGACACAGAAAATGCCTTTGCATTAAATACTGCTCAAGGAAACTTGCAGTGGAATGTGCACACTGCTTGAATTTTCTTTCCAGATCTTTATTTGATGTGTTTTGGGTTTTTTTGGGTTTTGCTTTGTTTGTATGCACTTATTATTTCTCACCAAAACCTCGGTTTTACAAGGATTATATGAAGGAAATGCTTTAAATATTAAAAAAAAGAAAGACACATCCCCTTGCTGGTTTTCTGCACATTTTGAGATCTAAGGCTGTCCAAAAGGCTTCTTAAATCAAATCCCAGGCTAGGGAGTATTAYACAAAACACCCTCCCCTAGGTGCAGTATTTCTTCATAAGAAAAGTTACTCCATCTACTTAAATTCCACCTGTAACCAAATTTTATTTGTGCCTGCATCRTGCTCTCATTATTTTTCTAAAATATTATTTCCTTTGTTCCACAGATAAGTTAAATCAAGATATATTAGAAAACAAGAGAATGGCACATAACTTCATTTTCTGCACCAGTCCAGCTGTGAATGTTGAATGTGTGAGGGATTTAGGCAGATGAAGAATTTTTCTCAGGAGGGGCTGCTCATCATGGCCAGGGTTTACAAGGTCACAATCTCCTGCACTTCTGTTTTTCTGCATCATAAACTTTACCAAAAATGCTCCCAATACATTTTTCCTAGAAATCTCTTAGGTTCTGATGCCAAATCAGTAGGATTCTCCTCGCTGCCTTCCACARATTATGGGATCAAGACCCAAAGCAGAAAGCAGCTGGGAAGAAACTCCTTCCCAGATGCAATTCTGAGTTTGTTTTGGATTTATTTTTTTTTAACTTGCTGTTACCAACCTGCTGCCATTCTCCAGGCAATTCTTAAAAGARCTCATTACTAAGATGTGGCAGAAGGAAAATGAGATGAAGGGRAAAGCAGGTGTTTCCAAACAGGAAAATCTGCTTCCTTCCAGAAAATACCCCCAGTGAACATGGAAATGAGAACTGTCAGAGCTATAATTGTGTGACTGAACAGGAGAGAACACAATGCCAGTCATGTCCASAGTGCTGACCAAATACAGCACGTGGAAAAAGAGAGGAGAGAGATTTCTGAATGCTTTTGCATCAGCTTTGCTTGGGTATTCCCTTTCTGGCTGCCTTTTGCTTGCATCTTGCAAAACTGCAGTTATGATACAGTGAGGCAGAATATAATACTCAGAGGCAGAATATAATACTCAGAGGCAGAATATAATCCAGAAAACACCATTTGCTGCTGGTTTGCTGATGCAAACAGTGGAAAATTTTTCCATTTTTCTTCCTGGGAAACATTTCTGCTGGCTGTAAGATGCAAAGATGGTCATGTAAAGTTAAAAAAAAAAAAAAAAGTAAATAATGTTTTTTTAAAAATTGTTATTCTAATTATAGGGATTATCTAAATTTTAACCTTGTGTGATTTGCATATGCGGTGATGCTTTTGAAGCTCTTCTGAGGTTACTGTGCAAGGATATCAAATTCTTTATTCTAAAACGCTCTCATATGCTTGAAGATGAAAGCTTTGAAGCATAAATCCTAAAGAATATCCCAAAATGGAAGGCAAAATGAATGCAATGTTTATTTTCTCAGAGTTCAGTCTTTTTGATTTGGTTACTTTGAGTTTCATGACTTTGAGTAATTATGATTTATCTTATTTGGCCTTCTAATGATGGGAGACACTTTTCCTGACAAGATTTTGCTGACAAAAATTGGCTTTTTCCATCCTGAGAGCTGAGGTTTCCTCTTCTTTTCAGTCCCGTTATGTTTCATAGTCTCTGATTTGGCTTTTGGCTCATGAGGCTCACCAGGCTTTTGAAAAATCACGTCCAGAATTGTTCTAGGAGAGGTTGGATGGAGCTCTGAGCATCCTGGGCTGGTGGAAGGTTCCTTGCCCATGGCAGGGAGGTGGAATGAGATGACTTTGGAGATCCCTTCCAACAAAACCCTTCTGTGATTCCATAATTGATCTCCTCCCAGCTGAATTCTACTCAGACTGAGGGCTGAATGCAAAACTGTGAAAATCCAAATTTGCAACAAATGGTGTGATGTGGTTATTTGGTGAGAAGTCATAGATATGTTGGTGATGCTGACAGAGGGAGCGGGAGCTGGAATTTGAATTTGAGTATGGAAACAAAATTGGATGGGTGACATCAGCTGCCTTGGACAGGTTTGTAAGACAAAGGAAATGTGTGAAGCAGCAAATTCTCCAGTAATCAGGAAATCAATCAGATGGGGCAGGCAGAGAAATGGAAGGCTTTTCCAGCGGGTAGTTTAGATTTGCTTGGGAGTGTGGCTCTTTACAGCAATCAGCACTGATTGAAAGTCTAAAGCAAAGCCWTGACGGAAAATCTGTGATTTATGATAAAAAGAAATAAATCATTCCCTGTTTCTAGCAGAAGAAATGTGAGCATCTGGGTTTTCAGCAACCTTCTGTCTCATTTCCTCATCTCTCCCTCTGAACAAAGCCCTGGCTGACACTGGGGGATTCAATGTTCTTCCCATCCAGGAATCTTTGGCTGGCTCCTATGAATTCTGAATATCCATCTCCAGAGGCTCAGTCTCCCCTGGGCTGGATGAAAGGATTAGAAACTCAAATGCTAAAATAATTCTGAGAAAGGTGTGTGTCTCTGCAGCCACGGTTCAAGCAAACCCTTTAGTTTAGTTCACATGCTGTTTCCTTTGTGTTTGTGTCCAAAAGGAATGAAAAGTRCATTAAAGGTTCCCTGAACTCATGAGGATTCAGAGCTGGGCATTTGGGGCTCCTTCCAGATGTTYCAGTGAAAATCAGGAACTGATTTGCTGCTCACCATCAAGTTTATTAGAATACACACTTCCACAGCCCCTTTTAAAAAATTCAACGCTTTGAATCATCCTCCAAAAAGCCAGATGCCAGAATTCTTGCCCGAAGCTTTAAGGAATAGATGCAGAAGGTGACAGAACTGTGGGCCAGTTCTTCTACACCTTCTGAAGGTCGCCCTGCCCTGCCAGGTGCACTTTGAAGATACTTTGCCAAACATAGCGTGTGATCTTTCCTAATTCTGCATGGTTTCTGTGTGCATATCTACACTTGGGAAAGGCAGCCACGTTATTTTTGCTCCTGTTTTAAACAACAGCTCAGGCAGCAGGCTTTAGGAACTACTCACTCTTAGTCCTTTAATCCTCCTTGAATGCTACTGCACTGCTGCTTTACTCACAGTAGGTTCTGGGGTTTGTGTGGGGGTGGAAAGTGAGGAGAGTCACTGTGTAAATGAAGTGTCCTGAATTGTAGCTATTACAGAGCATTAAGTAATTGCCCTTGGTAAGAGGTGATAGTAGAAAATGACAGCATATTCATTTTGTTGTTGAAAAYGGACTGTCTAAGCATATATCTGAAAATCCCAATGAAATTCAATCTTGATGCTCACAGCAGATAAGTATAATGAAGATTCTAAGAGATTTTCTTTCATACATATGAATAAAATAATTATCATGCAGCATATCTAAGTAGCTGGCGCCACCAGAAAGCCTACCCTTGAAAAACAAGAAAGGCAGAAAATGTCCTTTCTCTTGTAGTCAGAAAGGAAGTGTTGCCTATGCATGTGACACATTTTGGATGTCACTAGCTGTAAGATACATTTCTTTATAAACATGACAGTTCTACTAAGCACAGTACAAAAATTCCCCRTTCTTGTAAGAAAACAGCTGAACTTCTCTCTTTGAGAATGAATGTCRTGTCTTTTCCTGTGACATGGTCTGCACCATGGTGCAACCATGACACGCACTTTCACTGGCTCTGAAATGATGCAGAATGTTTATTTACCCACCCACTGTGTCTTCTTTGATAGTTTTGTGCTGAAAGTTTTCTCAAATGAGTCGCATTTCTTGCTGTCAGGGAACGCCGTCCGTGTTTCCACACACCAAAACCTGGTGGAAACACCGTGATGCAAATTCAAGTAGTTCAGGTGACTACGAATGTTGAACAGCTCCTCTTTGTTAATTAAATTGACTTGCAACTCATTACTGGCAATGTAGGACAAAATTAGTAAACTTCCCTCTGCGTGTTCCTCTCTCAGGTTGCRATGCAATAAAGTGAACTTGACTTGTGAGGCAAAGCTCCTGCCATGGTTACTTACTGATGAGATGAGCTGAAAACATTTCTTTACTAATATTCCAGACTGAGAAATTAGATTTTATACCTAATGTTCCCCATTTTACATTTGACATGAACAATAATAATTGGCAAATAATTG
The DNA here is from genome assembly GCF_030028575.1 of Malurus melanocephalus. Lineage (NCBI taxonomy): Eukaryota > Metazoa > Chordata > Aves > Passeriformes > Maluridae > Malurus > Malurus melanocephalus. The sequence continues at coordinate 2,371,948 of NW_026623290.1, forward strand.
TGAGGTTCCAGTTCAGGAGACACATATTGATTAGAGACTCCGAATTGCATGAAAGCATAAAACATAATCTTCCTTTTTGTCTTGTGATTCTCATTATGAATCCAGTGTCTTTGCATCATCCAACTCTTTATTTGCATTTCTTTCCCTCCCCYGTTTCATTGCTCAGAGAAAATAATTCGAAAACAGTAGCTTGTTAAATTGCTGGAATTAGTTTACCTGAAAGTATCTGATGATAATGTCATCAAAACTGTGCGTTCTGAGCACAGTAAGACTAAAATCCCTGCTCTTTCCTCTTTCCTATGGCAGATATACCAACACTAGCTTTATAATGCTCAGAGAYATCTTATAATAAATCCTCAAATGTCCCAAGCTTGCTATTGGAAATCTGGATGGGGAAAACAGGGGTGGGTGAGGCTCACACAGATTGTGGACCTGTGATGGGGAAAATTGAACTGATCTGAGGTTGAGGTCCTTAAATGAGAGCAACTACAGCACCTGTCAAGTGCTCATAAACAGGAGGGAGAACTCAGGATGGGAGAGAAGGGAAAGAGGGGAGCAGATCAGATTCAGATGTGATCCACCCTCCTGTAGATCCGTCCATCTTCGAAGTTGTACGGCTAATGAAGAGTAATTATCACTTATTAATTTTGCGTTATCTTGGCAATTGCAACTCAATAGCACCATATGTCACAAGGCTGCTCTTAGATAAAAAGGAGGAAATTCCCTTGACTGCAGTGCCAGGGGAAATAGCTCTTTTCTGCACCTGAGCATCAATGGCAAGGAGAAAACTCTCCAAGGCATGCGTGTGGCACGGGAGTGAAAAGGTGCCATAACTTCCAGGGCATTTCTCAGTGTCATCAGCTGTGCCTAATGAGACTAAACATTACACACATCTTCAGCAGCATCTCTGCAAAAACTCCTTCAGAAGAAAATGAACTTAATTTGTCTAATTTTTGAGAATTATCCTTTCAAATATAGTGATGCTATAAATTTTGCTCAAAACTGAAATGACGGATCAGAAGAATTTTCTTTCTTCATTATGTAAAGACTTCCAATATGCCTCCCAATAGTTTACAATAGCTAAATAAAYTCCAACTTTTAAACAAAAATTGAGTGGGAAAACCAAGGAATAGTTTCATCAGTGCTCCTTTGCAAGAGACCAATGGATATTTATTATTGACCTTTGGCTGAGCAGCAAAACCAGAATCCMTAACTTTTGGCAGTTGCAAGTGCCATTCTCTTAAAAATTTAATGTRCATTGCTTTAAAGAGTTAAAGATGCCTGAATGCCGAAATGGCAGGCAGTTATCCTAAAGCCAGAGCTCAGAAGTCGCTGAGGAAGCCGTACCAAGAACCAGAGGAATGAAGCTTGGTATTAGTTCCTAAGTCACAGAACAAAAGCTGTATGGTTAAATTTGCTTTAAATGCTGCACAGAGCTTTCCAAAGGTCYGCAATTACTGCCCAAATGCTCATTTTGCCAACACTTCCAAACTAYGCAAAAATCCCTCTTCCTATAGAGCAAACTTTAACTCATGCTTTCCCTCCCCTACTCAGTGCAAACAGAAAGCTGCTGCTGCAGAGTACAGAAACAGAACATCTGAATCTGAGGAAAGATGACAAAGTACAGCTTACAAACATTTATCTACCAAAAAAAAAAGCATCTGCAATTTCAGACCACACCGAAGAACTTACCACACGCTAGAAATCAGCCACATCTGCTGAAGTGAAATAAAAGTATTGCTGCCACTCATTCACATAGTTTCAATCTACAATTCATCATCACCCATAAGCACAGCTCCTGTAAATCCAGCATCGCTGGACTCGGTACTAGGACACAAAATAGTTTGCACCGGGGCACGAGAAACATGCTGCATGATTAAGGAGAACACCAATGCCGCTGATATGAAGTTCTGAAGCAGCAGCAGCAGCATCTCTGCTCGAAGCCTGTCAAACAGAGCAGGACACASAGCCAGCGCTGCCCTGCAACATCCACACATCCACCAAAGCASCCACAGCATCCCTGTCCCCGCAAACCCGCTCCGTGCCTTCACCCGGCCACAAACAACACCCAAAATCCCGCAGCTCTGCCCCTGTCCCTGTGCCGGCTCAAGCTGCAAAACCCAGGGAAAGCCGTGCTGCTGCAATCCCAGCACTTACTGCATTGCTCTTTTTCCGAGAGGCAGCGCTGCTCCTGCCGGGCACACGGAGCGTTCTCTCTCTATCGCTCAGATCCGAGGGCTCTGCATGTGCGGGGGGATCTCCTGCGCTCTGGAGCGGGGTTTTTTTGGCCGCAGAGGCTGCTCGCCCTACCCATTGCCTCTGGTGGATGCTAAGTGAGCGATCCCCCGGGTTTTCATCGGGGAGGATGAGGAGTCAGAGCTTTGGAGAGCTGAGAAGGTGTTCTGCCGAGAGCATCGCTGCTGCCATGGCATTTTAAAGGCGAAGGGGCCGGGGATGCTTCAGCTGCCTCTGCCCCTCTGTACCGCGCAATTCTGCCACTCACGGCCGAATTCTCAGCCAAACCCATTTATTTGTTTCAGAGAGAGCTCGAGTTAACGGTACTGACCCGAGCCAATGCATTTTTAAATGCTGAGGAACGCACTCTGCCAATTGAACGAAATCTTGTGTTTCTCAGGAGTACAAGTGAAGGGGAGGGGTTTCCCAGCTCTGAAACGCTCTCTACCTGCTGGGCACAGTCAGAAAAGTATACTGAAACTTCATGGATGAACAGCTGAGATTTACCGGGCTCCGGGCAATRCTCCAGTCTGGAAGGAGCGACTGTCACCCCTGTCCTTTGCAGGAGGTGTGGAATTAATGATTAAAGTGATAACYAAGAGGCAGAATGGCCAAGAGCCACGGCGCCGCTAATTTCTCGTTAAAACCCCCAGTTTTTTCAATGTTTTTGCCTTTGGGAATCCATGGGGSAATTGCCCTTGCTCTCCCCAAAACCATGAGCGGATTTGTGCAGCCAAAACCTCCGCCCGTCCAACCCTGACCTTCACAGGGACTCAGAGGAGCAAAGCCCCGYTCTGGGCTGTGCTTACCTGATCCCAACCCTCCTGCAAATGCTAATTGTGCCTAACCATGTGCGGCAAACCCATGGAAACAAATGCATTGCCGTCCTGCGGGCTAAAATGTTTTGTTTTTTTTCTCCACATAGGCACCCCCAGTAGATAAGACAGCAATTATTAATAAATATTTCTCAAGAATGGGTGSTGTGTAAGGTAATATCAATTCTCTCATCCCCCAGGGATCTTGGGCAGTGGAGATTTTCTCTGCCAYTGATGGGGGCATTAAGATATCATGAGAACACAGCAGCTTTGGGTTGGTGGGGGAAGGTTCTGACCCCCTTAGCAAAGGCTCTGAGCATCCCCAGGGACTGATTATCCTTTCAGAYAGCACAGGGAAATCCCAACCACCACAACAGTGTGGCTGATAAATTTTTCAGGATTATTAATTGGATTCTTTAGAAAAAGGGCAGTCAAGGACAAGCACCTAGAAAGAGCCCATTTCCCCTTTGAAAAGTGTTTTATTTGCTGGACGTCAGGTTTTCCCCTGGAATTTCTATATAAATGCAGTTTTCTACGATACCCATCAGCATCATTGGTCCTGTACCTATTGTTTTCTGTGCTATAATTTCTGCCTGTGAAAATGCCAAACATACTCAGTCTTCCTGGCTGACAGATGTTGCTGGAAAGGTGCTGCTTTGCACTTTCACAAAAATAACACTTYGGAGGAGAGGGGAAAGCAGCAGATATCAGTGTCAGCGCCAGTGGGTCCCTAGGAAATGAGGARTAGTAGCAAAACTGACCTTTTTTTCTCACTCTCGTGCTCACAACTGTGCTTTGCTCTTTAAGGTAACAAATTTGTCGAGTCATAGAAAGCAAGAACCAACAAAGCTGTCTTGAATTTTAAGCTTGTTTTATGTAATAATTATGTATTGTGTGCACATCTTAACTTTTAAAATGCAGACAAGGCCCAGTCCCTGTYCCAGGGAGGATCCAGGCAAGTAAAAAAAAAAATGATGCAGACATGCAACAACCAGGATTTCCAGGTCATGGCCTGGTTGCAAACAAAGCAGGAAAACCTGGATGGCTCTGGGAGCTGCAGTGTTGGCAGGAGAAACATAAATCCATCCCACTGAAGGTTCTCAGCTTTTGTAGGACCCTGAAGAAAGGTGCCCCAATTCTCCTCTTCATTCCTGCCTCACCCTTTTGGGGTGCAYTGATCCTTCCAGCAAATCCATTTGCTTTCCTTGGTTGGGGGATAAGCGAGAATGGATTTCTTTAAAGCRTGAGTTGGACAAAAATAATCAAGCCCAGCACCGTAATTGTGTGTGGACCTTTTTATCATTCCAGGAAAYGCCAGCCCTGGCCATGGGCAGATCAGTATTTATCCTAATATTATTATCCTAATAATCCCCTGTTCTGGAGCTGTGGTGAGGGAGTGATTGTAGATTCTGGTGGATCATTTTCCTTTGGTTTTCCAGGCTCCTTTCCTCAGTTCAATAACACAGGAACTCTGCTGTGCTAACACATCACTTTCTGTTGGTAACAGTATTTTAAACTCTGAAAACAAAGAACCAGGCAATAGATTTACTGGGGGGAGACACAAGGGATGACAGAGTGCCCTCAAAGCCTCTGGGAGACACTGAAAACCTAAAACAACACTTGTGCCCTCAGCAAAACAAAAAGAAACTTGAAACTGCAAATGCCTTTGCAGTCATCTYAATAAAAATTAAATCTGCTGTAAAATAACTCTCCCAGTGAAGGCCAGAGCAATAAACAGGCTGGRAGCGTGGGGCTGTCAGGTTGTTGCTGTGTAGGGAGGTACCAGTGACTAAGAAGCAGTGTTGCACAGGATGATTTAACTGAGGAGCTTTTCCAAGCCAGCTGCAGTGTATATTGTATTTGCAAACTGCAATAAAGGAGAATTGAATTTTAACCTCGCTGCTAGAGAAATAGAAAGGGTTTATAATTGACTTTGGACGTGTAATATTGGAGAGAGCCACACAGTGCAGAGTGAGAAAAGTAAACCAGCTCRCTCGTGAATTTATGCTTGATGTAAATGTATTTATTTATTTATTTGTCATAAATACACAAAGATTTATACAGTAACAATATAGCTGTGTCAAGAACAGACTCTGTATGCTTAAAAAAAAAATTAGACAGCAGCCTGAATTAGTGATACAGGTTAATTGTGGCTGCATTGGGTGAAAAATGGGTTTTTCCAGGGAGCAGCCTGGGATAATTTGTGGTAGCCTGAACAGAGGGAAGATGAGCTGGATGCCTGTGGGTGCAGGGACATCACCTTGTCACCCCTCCTTGAGCTGGGCAAGAGAAAAAYGGGGAGAAATGCACTGAGCAACTCTGCTCGAGTCCCTTGAGCTTTGCAGCTTTGGGCTGCAAAAACCCAAGGGTGTTCTAAGCCTCTTTCCAAACTTAACTTAGGCAAAAGATCATCCTTTATCCTTAGATGCTGAAATCAACTGTGCAATTCAAATTTGAATTATTCTGTGCCTCACCACCTTTCAGCTGGCTCTGAGGTCAGAAATCAAGGACTGGGGAAAGGATTTCCTCACTGCACATCTCGTGATGGTAACCAGAGGAAACTCTACCTGGTACTGTGTCCTGGAAGAAAAGGAGTTATAAAAAATAGAGATTTGCACAYTAAGAGTTAGGATAGTAACAGTTTGATGTGTAAGATCAGATTTGCCTCCACACTGAATTGACCTGTCACAAATTGTGTTTAATGTGAGAGGGACACCAATTCCTACCTTCAGTGCTGATGATCTGGATGTTGTTATTCCACAATAATTTAACCCCAAATGCATGACAAACACMTACATTTTCAACAGAATCATATAGCTACACACTAACCATTTAGGAATCTGCTTATTTCAGATGAATTTTCCTGAATATGTCTACACAGTCAGACCCTGTAAAAGTGGATGCATGAGAATTAGGCTTGTCTCCTCCAGGAGGACATTCCCAAATCTTTCTTAAACTGATTTCATTCTATTCCATTGGAGACATTACAGTTTGTGAGGATGAGAAGAAAAAGGAATTGGGTATTTAGCCAGCAAAGCATCTCATTTGAATTAGAGACATGCTTTCTAATTTAATGGGACATTTAAYGGTGAGGATCAATATCTTAATGAGCTTATATTTTTCTCTTAAATTAGCAGATTCCTTACTCTTCTATAATCTGTTTCAGCTTTTCTTCTTTAGTGTCTCTGGGTGTTCTTACTGTACAAATAAAATGCAATATTTAATTCACAGCTTTTCATCCATAATGTTTTCCAGTTAAACCCATGAGTTCAACTTTACTTTCCTTACCTTTTCCATACAGCTTCTCTCTCTCAGGTAAAGAATGAGGGGAAATCATCCTGTCCCATGAATCCAGTGGGATCATGGAATGTGAACTTGATCTAATAGAATATTCAAGCTCAATTTACATAAATTGTAATCTCTGTGCCCAAAAATGCATTCATTAGACCCTTCACAATTGATGAGAAGGCCAGCCCAGCCCTAAAAAAMCCCTCCAGTTTGGCAAAGATCTGTGCTCTGAGAGGATGTGCTCTGGAGCCATGGGAAGCTCTGGTTTTGTGTTTCAGGATGAGAGGAAAAAGAGCAGAATTTTGYTGAGGAAAGCAGATGATGTGAACAGAGAGCTATGCAGACAGCCCTGGATTCCATCAGATCACAGAATGTCTTTGCTCCAAACATATTTTGCATTGGGATCTTGGAATTTCTGGAGAGCTGACTCTGAAGGCTCCTGTGTTGGTTTTAGAGGTGGTTTAGACCTGAAAAGAAATGATCCTGGGCTGAAGGGGAGGTTTTGTGGTGCAGTTTGATTTTGTGAGGATGAGAACTCGAGGTGATTGAGAGTGGAGCTGAGAGCCCTGAGCAGCAGCAGAGGGGAGAGCTGGGGGTGTAGAACAGAATGGTTTAGCTCTAAACCTGCTGGTTTATTGCACAGCACTGAGAGAAAATGAAAAAAATGAAAAAAATGAAAAAAATGAAGTGCCTTTCCCATTTGGACGGTACTAATCCTACCTGTTTATTAATATCTACCTATCTATTAATATCTACCTACTTATTAATATCTACCTATCTATTAATATCTACCTATTAATATCTACCTATCTATTAATTCCACCTTCCTTTGGTATTGGAAATTCAGAGGAATAAAACAAATTATTTTATGTAGCCATTCCCAAAAGCCTCCAAGAGAATAAAAATTGAATGGGATCTTGTGAGAATTATTTTTTCTTGCTCTTTCTCCTGTGTCTTTGGGGAATGTATGATCTGATCAGCTCCTTATCTGTACACTTTTATTCTTATTCTCCTCAGAACTGAAGTCAAACACTCAAAAGGCTGGGTCAAAAGAACTGCAGTAGTTTCAACACATGAATTTTAGCTTATTAGCTAATGTCTGRATGCAACAAGCAGTTAAAAGTTGGGTGTGAATCTGTTTTTAATGCTTTGTGTTAAGCAACAACTTCAAACTTGTGAATTAAGGTGTCAGGGGAACAAACCTAAATCAAAAAATAATTACAAGTTAGACCTTCTTAAGAGATGGGAAGAATCTCAAACCCAAAATAGGTAATTAAGGGATGGATCATAAGACTGTGGGTAATRGGGTCATGCATTACCCCAGGCTCCCTAAAAGTGTTTACATAGTCCATTGGAACAGCAAGAAGGTAAAAAATGCATCATGTCTGGAATGTGTAGGGCATAGCTGAGGAATGACAGCTCTGAACCATTTTATTCCACTGGGCATAACTTGCAGATGATGTTGTTGTTACTCAGCATCACAAGACATTTATGAGCRGAAAACCAAAATGAAAATAGGGACTTGGAACACAGAATGGCTCCTCAGGCCAAATGAAAGCTGTTTGGGTTTTGGTGTTTTCTAGAGAGCAAATCCTGCCATGGCTGCTTTGGGGTTTCTGTGCAAGGAGTGGGCATCTTGCTGCAGTTCTGAGAAAATAACTTCAAACAGAAACTTTCCAGGATGTCCTATTGCCAAAGGGAATATATATAGGCATATATATAGSAATATAACTCAACATTGAGTTAAGAAACAGTCTGAAAGCATTTTTTTTTWWAAAAACCCTAAAAGTCAGACTGTTGCTCTCTTAAGCTTAGCATGAAGCGAGGAAGGAAAAAATTATTTGCCAGGATGTGAGTTAAGGAAAGGTCAAAAATATCAGAGAGATGTTACAGTTCCCTTTCACACAGAGATAACTTTCCTTAAGCAGAGGTGAGAATGTGACATTAGTCACACAAATTGATAGTGTTTGGAAAATGTTCTTCTGTTCTCYTTTCAAACTTCAAAAAAGAATTGTGCTCAAGTGGGACAATGTCAAGGTTTGTGATCTTTAAAGGGAGGGAAAGTCCCCTCCTGAGATTTTGGGTTGTGTTGGAAGCAAACAGGAAATGGTAGMSAGCCTTCAAGGGCCCARATTTCCTTCGATGATGTAAAAAGCRTATCAGGATCCAAATGGAGAAACCATGAACCCCAAAGTGGCTGGTGGTTCTGGAATGCCCTTCAGTGGATCCAGTGGTCCTCTGGAAGTGGAAAGAAGCCAGGAGCTGGAGCTAATGAGCTGAGGSCTGATGGACTTTGGGTGTCTCTGTGTTTCTGTCATAGTCCTGTTTCTCCTGCAGAGCATTTTTTGCTCCTACAAAAGCAGCACTCACATGCCCCCAGCTCCTTTCATTGGACAAAATAATTTTCCAGGCTGTTCCTCCGTGATTTCCAAGGGGTGCTGTAAAAATGTAAGCCAAGCCCAATTTAGATAAGAACTCTTATCTCTGAGTCTTTCTGGCTGATGTGCTTGGTGAGACTCTCAAATTTCACCTTTGGGTTCATTATCCAGCCACACCACAAAGCTCCTGTGGGCCCGAGGTGGAGCTGCAGGAGCAGATTTTTATTTCTCAGCCTGTGCCATAAGTCAGTGCTTGATTTGGCACAAATGATCAGCTCTGATTAGAGCTGCAGATGGAGGGAAGAGCAAAGTTACCTCTGCATCTTGATTTACCTAYGACACGTGTCTCCTTATAAAACATTACAGCCTTGAAAATCACCAGGCAGTGCAGGGAAAAGCTGCATTGAGATAATGAGGGATTTTCTGAGAAAAACTCATTCATTAGGACTTCATTCATTGCACTGTCATAAAAAAGGGTGCAAGAAAACTTTCAGTTATTAGTTCAAATAAAATCAGCTCAGTTGGGGGACAAAATAAATCAACCTCAGGCCTCAGGCATAYGATGAACAACAATTCCAGTTGAGACCTCCATTTCTTTCTGATGAGACTGTCAAACATTATTAAAAAATCATGAACACAATTTTTTTTCTGTAAACAAAGAACGCTTCATTATAATATCTGCCAGCTGATCTTCCATGCCAGCATATATCAGCAATGAAAATTAAATGGCTTCCCTTGAAAAATAAAACAGAAAATAAAATTAACTGAATGGAGGTTTTTTACGTACTTAGGAGGTCCTGGTTATATTGCCTGTATATTTATTCTGCTGCAACCRTCTTTTTTAATCAAAATAAATCTCCATCTCTCAGCTGCTTTAGAGAAAAGCTCTACTCCACTAAAACTGAGCTCAATTATAACAGTTCATTACAGCAAACAAAAAGCTCAGTTCCCCAGAGAAAAATAACATTAAGAATGACGAGTTGTTTGCTGTTTTATAACCAAGTGTCTGTGAATGGCTCAGTATTGAACAAATTTCTTTTAATTTTTGCTCACATTGGAATTATCTGTCGTTTACTGAAATAGCTTTTAGATGTCTGCCACAAGTTGAAAGAGCAGAAAACAATCCTAGACCCTGATCTTTTTTCAAGCCTTTGAGCTTTTAGGTTTTTYTGTGACCTGCGACTTTCTTTCACATTTGAAAATAAAAGAAACATTTGTTATTTATTTCGTGCTATTAAATATTTGGGTGCAATGAAAATWCARAAGAAAATGTGAGTCCTGTCTCAGCTRAGTGTGAGGCTGTGTGCACCACCATCACCATCCCAATGGATTGATGGGAACCTTCACGGGATCCCTTCGTGGATTTCCTCATTCACTCTTCTGCTAMAAAGGGAATCAGAGCTCGTTCTGACCTTTCCTGAAGAGCCTTTCACTCTGATAATAACAACTTTTCTTTCCTTTTGCTACTCATCCCCCACCAATGGATTATTTCATCATCTGCCTGGGAAAAGAAAATTAATTTCTCTCCATGAGWCCCATTGCCTAGGACAATCTAAAGGCATAGAAGAGATTTAACAGCATCCCATAATCTGTTTCCACATCCTACCCCAAATATTTCTTCAAAGGCTGGAAAAGGACTGTCCCCTGCCATAGCATTTATATTAATTTCCTTAGGTTTTAAGTGTTTGCTATCTTAATTGTAACTAGCACAAGTGGGGAATWAGGCAAACAAGTTCAAATGTTTTCTGTTTTCAGTGCATTGCTCTACCCACAAATAATATATTTTAGGAAGTCTTGAAAAATATTTTCCATTTTCTCCCAGGAGTTTCCACAAACAAATTATAAACCTCGGGCCATACTGCAAAAACATTCTTCATATAAAATCGTTTACAAAAAGAAGTGTTACGAAAATACGAGTTGGTGGGGAGGAGGAAAGAAAGATAAGGAAACAGAAGTGTTGGAAAACTAGAAAATATTAAACAAAGGGACAATTTTAGCAAGTGAGTGTACAAAGCATTGGTTGCTGGGAATTTTTGGAAGGAATACACTCGTTCAAACAATACCTCAGGTGGCAGCTCACCCTCTCCCTCACCTCCCTATTCATGGGAATAGCTGAGAAAACCTACAAAGGAAAGGAAACTCAGGAGGAGCCTTTTCCTGGGCTGACCTAACCCATAAATGTGGGAATTGTTAGCACAACGTTCTAGATAGCTAATCCCAACTCCTGTGGTTTGGAGAAATGGGGGAATTAAGTGTTCTGCTTTCATGGAGGGCTCATGTGCTTCAGCCCATGCATGTGAAGATTATTTATAAAGTCCAAGAAAGCTGTTTAGTCTGGGTGAAGATGGAAACCAATGGGCAATAAAACAGTGGTCGAGACGTGATACCTGGGGTAAACAACTTCAAGGGAGTTAAAATAACAATAATTCAATAATCAGTTGGGGAAATGGTGTTTTTCCAGGCCCCGGGCAGTTACAAGGCTGGCTTGCCAAGTCTGAGAGCCTGGAGATCAAAAAGAATATGAACCTTAAAAGGACTGTGTTGGAACAAGAAAGGGAGGAGTGAGCTGTGAGCAGCTGCCTGGGGAGGAGAGAAAGAGTCTGAAAAAAGGAAGGGATTGCAGCCAAGCCCAAAAATGGAGATAACTGGGAAAATGTGGTGACAATGAAAGCAGTGTCTGGGCATCATTTACATCTGTATGACATTTGTATAATTTAAAARACCTCCCACGACCCTTGTGTGAATGCTAGTGTTGGTGTAATTACCAACAAAAATTATCYTGCCCATAAACCAGGTGAACTGTGTATAAATCTTTGATGTCAGGGATAGGATCTGAAATGTAAGTTATATATGGAAGGGCTAYAACATGCAGAAGAAATTGCTCTTGCCAGAAGAAAAGATTGATTCACTGAGTTCTATTTAGCTTTTAATTTATAACAAACTTGCCTAATCTCAGTTTCTTTAGCTTCTGTCAAAATATTAAATAACATTATATCAAATACATCCCCTGTGACATTAAAGGGAATGGAAAGCTTAGGCACAAAYTAATTGCATTCCAAAATGTGGCATAGGCCTTAATAAACCTAATWTCAAGAACCTGAGAACAATGACATTTATGGTTTAATTAGAGCAAATGAAAGCTGTGCTGCACACTTTTAAACAAATAATTTTTCTTGTGGGACTCGGCCTTTGTGACAAGGTGCCCATTTCCCTGCAGTTTGCCACGTGTYAGTCTCCTTCCAGAGGCAAAACTCGCTTCCTGGAGATGGAAATTGCCAAACCAAACCACAAAATAATAAGAATTATGAGAACCAAGCATTATAGGCAGCCTTAAAGCAAGGCTTTCTCAAAACCAGATTGGACTGTCCCAGGAAAATGAAGTGATTTATTTCTCTTTAAGGAGAAGACATTAAAATGGCCAGATATGTACCAAACCCAACAATAATAGTTTAGGATGATGAATGTTATTTTAATGATCCCTATCACTCTAGGATTCTAATCACAGCACATACGTTTAGAATGGAAAACATTCAAATCTGCAAGGAAACATTTGACACGAGATAAAAACCCCATCCAAAATCAGATAGATTAATAGGTCTAATTTACTTCAGAGGTATTCACAAACTGTTATAAAAACCAGATTGGTCATAAGACTCTTAGTYGTTACCAGATGCATCTCACAGGTTCTGTGTTATGTTCCTTATGCTGGCAAACTGACTAATGAGTTCAAGGCAGTTCCCCAGACAAGAACATGACAATTTGTGTGCTGTGCATTAGAGCACTTTGTGCTCTGCAGCAGAATAAAACATAAATTTTGCGGAAGAATTTAGATGTTCTTTCACAATCTGGCAGAAAGGAAATCGTGCAGTAGCTTAATATATATTTAAAACTGAGGATCTCACAGCATGCAGATGAACGGTGTAATATGTATCCTGAACTTGMATTTGCTCTCGTTTTACTTTTTCAATATTTTACAGCTATAGCATTAATCTCAGCATTTCATTATCATTTTATATTGATAATTCCTGTAGATCCTTTGGCTGTTGTCTCAGGTCTATCTCTCTTGTTTTTCTGCAATTAGACAGAGTTTGGATGCATTTGGAACTTTGGGATAAGCAGAGCAGCAAGGCTGACCTGTTGAAAATAACAGCAATTTAATAATTTACTCTGAAACCTAATGGCACTAATTAAAACTGTCAATATTGTCAACAATTCAATAACACTATCAATTCCAAATATAGGCATTTGCAAAGGTAGTCAAAATAKTWTTTCCAAAAMGCTGATCATAAAATCACARTTTCTTAGGGAATTGAAGCATCTCYAGGAATTTCTTCTGTATCCATTTAAAACCCCAAACTTTTCGGTGAAGTGCTGGTGTGGCAACAATGCATGCAAGTCCAGAAAGCTGTGATGATTTGCTTCATTTAACAGGACAGAAGTATTTGATGCTGACCTTTGAAATTAATKATTTTGATGTGATTGAAAGAAAATTGTAAGTAAAAAATGCTTCCAGCTTTTTGCAAAAACCCTTTTTTTTGGATGAAAAAAAAAACCCAAAAAACAAAGCAGTGTGTTCCAAAGGAACACTTTGATGACACTGCAGATTCTGGAAAAAGCTGTTGCATTGAAGAAATGTCATCCACCTCTGTCTTGGGGCTCATTCAGGCAATTTAATGAATACAAAAGCTAACACTTGTAATCAAGAAGGATACATTTTTTAAAGGGAACTTAATTTTGGAAAACACTAGAACTCTAACACCGCAGGATGTCTGTGGCATCATGCCAAGTACCTGATATTAGCTGTTAACTGGCACTCAAATTCTTACTCTTTATGTGGGTGTGTGCSTGGAAAGGGATGAACCCYRGACAGCTCAGTGCAGGACTGGGTGYTGAAGGAATCCCCTAAAACCATTCCCATAAATGGGCACACCTCACTAGCAAGAGGTTTGTGTCTGACATCCCAATCCTGGGGGAACAGAAGCTCAGAGTTCATTAATCTTGGACTGGAACAGCCCCAAGCATTAGCAGCAAGCCCAGGTGGGTTGAGAATATGTTCCTGTGCTCCTCTGGACAAAAGGGRCGATGCTGATGAGCTGGGCAAGGGATGTCAGGGAATTTGGGAGCCAAATTTGGAATTTGGCACCCACATGATCCCATAGCGAGGGAAAAGCACGAAATTCCTGTCCATTATTTCTGCTGCCTGGCAGTGCAGATGGCAGTAAAGAAGCAGTTCCTGATGAGCTCTTCTCCTCTGTTTGAATCCTGTGACATGACCCACAGCATCACACTCAGGAATTTAAAAACATTGAATCACATCTTTTAGTAGTGGGCACCTAAACTTTAATTTGACTGTGGCAGAGTTTTGTTTCTGAAGATCCGATAGAGAAAACCAGAAAATTTAAAGTTAACCTGTAGATAAAAATAYACATTTTTATCTACCATTTATATAAATACACATACATTGTGAGTGMCAGAAAAATCATTGGTATCTTAAGAAATTCTTTTTCTTTTTTTCTGTTACCTCCATGCTGCTGTAGCACAACTCAGAGGAGTCGGCTCTGCGTGTGCAGCTTTGTGTTCCAAGTGATGCTCAGATGATTACTAATACAACATGACCTTGAATTCCATCACCCACAGACTGGTAATCACACAGCTTATTTCTATTTTGCTTTTGCTCTGGGCAGGAGAAAATAGAAGGATTTGCTTTCATTGTGAATACCTTAACAGCAGGGCTAATCTGATTCCGTATGGTAGTAATAGAAGTTCATTTCTTTTTTAAAAGTATTTGAAAAATGTCTGAGAACAGCACTTGGTATTAGTCTCGGTAGTATGAAAATATTGTGTCAATGAAAATACTGCAAGAAAAGATGCATTTTGCAGATTCTGGTCTTCAGGACATGCTCCTACTATTCAATCACCTGTGCTCAGGGGAAAGGCATTGAGAGGTACAACAAATACTMCAAACACAAACTGAAGAATGTGTTGTTTGGGAACGAGACACAGAGTATTCCATCCTATTTTTAATTTCTCCCTTTCAGGAGGAGATTCTTACAGTCTTGATTTTCTCAGGCCTTTTGAAGGTTGTAAATTCAATCAGGTGGCTGAGGGTAAATAGGAGGACACAGAACTCACCCAATCCACATTTTGGCTCTGGGAAATGTCTAAACTGGGTACATGTTTCTCATTGCCAGACCTTGACCGTTCCAGAGGTGACTCTACCCACGTGCTTCTGTAACATTCAGCAGCAGATAATGGCTGGGAAGTCTTACTGTTCTCCCTGGAAATAATCTGTTTCAGGCAACAGGAGCAGCAGAAGGAAACATTAGACTGATGCTGAGCATGATTAAAGTAATGCAAATTTAGACAAGGACGAGCTGTGTCCAGCACCACTGCAGGAAGCACTGGGGGAAGCACTTTGCTGTGATCCCATATCATTGCTGGTGCCCTGACTGACCACATTTCACAGCTCCTGCCTGCACTTGCTCAGTGCTCTGCTCTCCATCACTCACAGGACTCTGCCCATGAAATTGGAACATGGGGAAAAATGTGCAGCCCTATCCAGAGCCTTCACATCCTCCCTCCTGGGGATCAGGAATTAGCATAATCTCTGTGGTCCTCTGTGCCTCCAGTGCACCAAGGGCATTTCTGGAAAATCCTGCTCTCTGATTTTGCCTTCCATCACCGTTCAATACCCTAATTGATAGATGGYAACTTTGAGGTGAAGCACAACGTGCTTGGAATGGGAAATCCCTGACAAAACCTGTAAACATCACATTACAAAAGGATAGCTCAGAGAGAATCCATCCCCAACCCACCATTCTTCTGATCTTTCCAGCTTTGTCTTTCTGCCTCACACYAATGGGCACAATAAAACACATCACTACCAAAAAAAGCTTTAAAGTTATGTGCTTTCCACCTTAGCTGGGAGCATGCAGCCTTGCAGTGAAATCCAGGGGCACTCAGGGAATAAGGTTGCTCTGGAGTGGGAGTAAGTGGCTCCTCAAGAAGTGTGAGCAGTCCCAAGAGCCAAACAGGAGAAGCCCAACATAAAATCCCAGCCCTCATCACATTCCATTTTGCAAYATTGTGACAACTGTGAAAGAACTAACTACTTTTTATTGTTTTTCAGATCAGGATGATCCGAAAATCTGATTTCCAGCTTCCAAACACTCAAAGTTCATTTGCCTGCTATTTTCTGGGAGCCTTATCACCAGCAAAGCTCTGTGGATGTGAACGCTCAGACATTGTGCATTCAGATGAGATCAACACAGTAAAAATGCATTTCATCCTCTGGATACCCAGGATATTTAGTGACAAATTTCCTCCCTGTTTTGTCCAGTTCAAAGCACACATCTCAGGCATTGCTATTCCGTAGTCTTTTCTCTATGAGCATTTATCTCAGTTGCCTTGCAGTGCTATTTGCACCGTACCATTATTTCCTACCCCAAAAGATGCAGCTACCAGACAGGAATTTGGGTGCCAACTCTATCACTCCCCAGTTTGAAATCCCCTCCTGTTTGAGGAGAATCAATACGTGATCCAGCCTGGATGGATAGAAATGAATCGATGTGACATTTGACAACAAATTCAGAGCATAGGGCTAATGCTGAGTGGATTTACTTTGCAAATGAAGCCTCCTAYTGCAGGAATTCTTGTAGCTGCAGTTTGCTGGAAGCTGCAAGAGCTCAGCAGAGGGAAGTAGAGCTCAGTGTTTGCCTTGTTTCTACCTTCTCTCCTCAATTGTTGCAGAGTGAGTGGACATTGTCAGAAACAAAATGCTCAGCCAGGTGGATCTTCGTCTGATAAGTTACATGTTGGCAACTGTTTTTAGTATAAGTAGAYATGAATGCAATCTTATTTTTATATATTAGCAGATATGGTAAAAGAATTTTTTCATATTCAAGGTGATCTGGAAGAATAGATAAGAAAGAAGAATTATCTATGGCTRTGGACCCAGCTATTCAGGATGGCTGTTGCTCCTTGTTAATGCAAATGCAAGAACCATAAAGCATATGGTGAGGGATGCTCCATCACTTTTAAAGCACACTTTAGCTAATGTAGAAATGAATTATGTTGCGTTCCATAATTCAGGGATTCGATTTTTGAACATAATTAAGCATGTACTGCCTGGTCCTTGAGRCACAGGTACATGTGTTCAGTTTGTCTGCTTCAGAAATAAAATCAAGCAGCAAGCTACCAAAAATATTTCGTGCAAGCTCTTTAAATAAAAGGGTCTGCTGAAAATTTGCATAATATCTTACTTGTGAAATGTACAAACTGTCATAAATCATAATTCAATTTACAGGACAATGAAATGCATGTGTTTCTGTTCTCTTTTATAGTTCTTGGAAATCATTATCTTGTGTAACTGGAGAAAGAGGGGCTAAAAGAAAGCAGGGAGGAATTAGAATATAATAGAATTAGAACAGAGGGCAAATATCAGACAGTCACTTCCTTTACATATTTGTTTTTTCTAGCTGTCCTGAGCTCAACTGAAATAGCACAGCATGCTCCACATTCCTCAGMATTTCTTATTTTCCTTAGGACAGAGGTTGTTTTCTGCGTCTCATGGGACTCAGATGGTTTTGCTGCAATTAACTCTGAGAGTTTTTTTGCCATTTTAGTCTCTTTGCAGCTTATGCTACTCAGTAAATCTCTCTGATGGGGTAAAGAAAACCCTGTGAAGAAGATAGAACSTTGTTTATAAAACTTACCTAAACACTCCTCATAAATTCTCATTCCAAACAAGGCAAAGGYGTCCCTTAAGTTGGCAGCAGGATTTTTCTACCATACCATGTTCTTAAAGGATGCTTTTCAAACTGCTTTGCCATAAATGTAAATGGGTCCTGGTCCTACCAGGTTTTACTCTATGTCAGAACATATCAATCTTTTGTTGGTTACAAACAGGTCAGTCCCAAAAATACTGTAAAACTAGAAATCATGAACCAAGAAAYGAAATACTTTTTTTCAAGAGGTATAATGTGGATGTTGCATTATTTGAATCTTTACATTTTACTAAATTCAAGCATTTGCAATAGAGCAGATGAGGGCAGCAGGAACGTAGGAAAATGGCAGTTTGGTCCCACACTGAGCAGTGAGAAAAAAAATCCCTTTTCCCTGCAAAAAAGCTCTGGTTTTACTGCTCATTTTTACTAAACTGTCTAATCTTTTACTCCAGCTGGTATTACAGCTCTAGRGAGTAGGGTGATGTCACACAGTGGCAAAATTGTTGAAGAAAAAGCCTTCACCTTATTGGAGCTCCTAGTGATGTGCACTAAGTTGGTTTCTGCAGAATTTMGTTTCTTATTTCTGAAGGTCAAAAGAGATAAAGATATTCAGGACTCTCTACTGATGCAGAACTCCATTTCGGTGTCTCCAATCCAACAGGTCTTGCTCACGTTGTGCTTTAAATCATTATATCCCAATTAAAATATACCAGCAACACATCCCTTGGGAACAAAAAGCTTTTCATTTAAAATGAGATGTATGAAAATTGGGGGAAAAAGGCTTGATTCGTGTAGTTCTGATCCCAGTTGCTGATTCAGTKCTGTTTCTGGGATATATCCTTTTGCTCATGTCTTGGGTTATTATGTAAGTAGCCCAGTATTGTTTATAACATTTTGGGTTTTTACCTGTTTGCTTCATGGAATGTTTTCAGGGATATAATTAGGTGTGCAAATTGTGTGTGAAAATTGTATTCCCTGATGCTTTGTGGTCAGTTCTGCCTGAGGTAACCACCAACAGCCTCTATCAGCTTAATGATGTGTTAGTGAGGTTAATGGCAGGAAATAAAATCAAATCTGCTTAGTAAACACTGTAAAGAAAACAGGTTATGTGTTAATGTGCCTGCACCAGCTATTCCTCTCTCAGGCTTTACTTTCAAATTTCATTGTTCAAATTTTGGCTGCTCATACATGGTTAAATTGATATAAACTTTGAAGAAGCTTGAAATGATAGAGCTGAAGTTAAAAGATGTCTGTCAGGTTTTTGGCTCCTGATCCATAGCTCTACCTACGTAGGAACCCTTGTCTGATCTCAGTTACATTTCTTAGGTAAGAGATATCTGCTACAAATATTTCACCTTTAGAAGGGTTTCTCTAATACTCAATGTCATTTTCCCTAAAGGAAAAACCACTGCAAAATTTAACAGCAATAGCTGTAGAGAACATCATAGAAATTACATTCCTATACCTCCAGGACTGAATAGAGATTAATGTAACTTACACATTACTATCGAGGTGTTTTATTGCGTTTTATAGGAAGAATACAATTTTCTCTTAAATTATATGGGATAGTTTAAAGAACAAGGTTGTAATTTCCTTAGCAAATGCTTTTAAGACCTTCCTATGATAGTTCATGTTTTAAATTTCATCATTTTCTCTATAGCTTATTTAGGCAAGTGWGGTCACCCATACGTGACGAAATGAATTAAAAAGGGCACATAATGTTCCAGTTTCAAGTACTTGGGTGGATGGGGTTGCTTAATATACATATATCATACTCTTCCAAACTATCAAAGACCTTTGGATGAATTGGGTGCAATATATATTAACTCAATTACAAGGGAAACACAGATCAAAGAATGTAGCTGGGAGGTCTTATTAAACTATGAGACTTCATGAAAATGTCACTGGTTTTGATTATACTGGATTAAAGTGTCTGAAATGTCACTTAACTTCTTCATGTTCCCAGAAAAGAAAATTTGACCGGGTAACTGTAAGTTCGAGGTTTCAGACCTTGTTTTTCAGTGCTGTTATTAAAGTGGACTTTTCATAAATTGGTAAAAAACACTGAAGATTTTTTTTATCCATTTTTGACACTGAATATTTAATCTCATTTCCTTCAATTTATTTCCCTTTTCTTTTGTGATTTTTGTATCTGCCCTTTACTCATTCACATTCATCTTGGAAAAACTTCAGTTTTTCAAAGGAAATTATAATAAAATTTCTTTTATTAAAAGAAATAAAGTAATTTAGAAATTATTAGTATATGGCATGGGATGGACATATTGAAAGGTATCAAGTGCAGTTTTTTCCAACGGGTAGAGCAGTGCTGAGCTTTCCAAGGAAAGGAGTTAATGAGGAGCAGTTTCCATGTGCTGCAATGCTCACCTGATCTATTTGTGCCTCTCCAGCCAAGGAGAATACACGTGTATGCTGAGCACTGCTATCAGTGGTAATAGCCCTCTAAATTGGAAATAATCTTGTAAAGATACCTAACAGACATTCTCTGGTACATAACAACAAGATGGAGAAAAAAAAAATCACTTTTCTTAATTTGTTTACTTTCCTGTTGCTACACATCAACACTTGTTTGTAATTATATTAAAATGGTGAGGTACCCCCTGTTGTGAYACAGGAACAGTGAAAAGTTTGCATATTGCTATCTCACATATCCATCATATTTTGTGTTTGGTATTGATACAGCCCTGTTTAATCTCTCTGCAAGTGCAAGGGAAGAGTCCAGCGCTGTCCCTGCTTTTGTTGTGAGGAGCCCCATTCCACAAGAATGAGGCTTTCGAGATACCCAGCTCAGCATGAACTTAGCAAAAAACATGAAATCGGTGAGTAAATTGATTTCCTGCTTTACTGTGTACATGTTCTTTAAATTGCAGTGAAAGTAAAACACAGAAAGTGCATTTTCACCATAATTGGAACACAATTTTAAGAGCAGCAGTGGTTTCTCTCTCCACTTGCCACTGCCATAGATCTCCCCACAGATCTGGAAAGGCTCAGGATGAGATAGCAAGAAGTATTGCAGATAAACAGAGAATGATTCCATTCATTTATGGATTGTTTCAGGGATTCTGAAAGACTCTGCTAATACTGGTTATTAAGAYAGAGAAGATGGGGAGGAAAGAAAATCAATTCATTTCTCAATCYGTTTAAATGAACAAAGAATTGCGTGTGAAACTGAACGGAGCRAGTCAACAAAGCTCACACCAAACAAAAAAGGAAAAGCAGCTTTATTTTGCGTAATTGTGTCTGAATCACAGTAGATTTGACAGAACCTGTTCCATCCTAAGCCCCAAGGTCTTATTTAGGCAGAACACAATATCAAATAYCCTGTAATGTGTTCTTTCTGGGCTAATCTAACATCTCATGGGATATCACGCAGGGGGRCAGCACAGGCAGTTGAGTGGTTTTGTTGGTTTATATTCAGTCTTTGCAGGACTTTTTCCATCTGTCTGTTTCCATCTACAGTTGCACTACTGTACGGTAGTGCACTGTCAGATCTCTCAGGTTTTTTTTGGGGTGGCTTCCTTATCTCTGAAATAGGAACGAAATAAGAAATATTAGTGCTTTTCTGGTGAGAGGGAGATAAGGTTGAACCTCTGAATACTTGCAAAGGCSTTCAGAGGACACTTCAGAAGTGCCTAACGCTACGAATTCTGGTTTTATAAGGCATYTTACTATCATAGTATTAGGAGTTTGACCTTTTAACCTTTATGCATGTATGTAACCTGACTTAATGGAGGCTCGTGGAAAAGCTTTCACGACCAGCACTGCCTGTGCAATCTGAACACCAGATTTACAGAAATCTAAAGGAACTGAGCTGTGACTCTGCAGCAGGGCAAGGCACTCCAAATGCTGCCTCTCTCATAAAGTTAAGGGTCTAGAAAACTGTGACCAAGATTCCCTCAAATCACAGGGTTTTATCTGAACAGAAATAAGTTGCATTTACAAAATTGCTGATATTAACAGCCCAGTATTAGCAGGGTAAATGCCTTGAGATAAGAATTAAGATTGCCGGCTGAGCATCCAAAACTCTCCAGCATCAGCAGGAACTAAAGCAGCAAGATGCTTAGAAAAACAGCTCCACATCTGATAGGGAAAAGCACAATAAATCAAAGATAAAGTAAACTTTCTAGATAACCAGGAGCGTTTAGTGCCRTTCTGATTAAGCTCCTCTAGAGGAAGTGAGTAAACACAGCCTCCATGCTTTCCCCATCTTTCTGCCAATTTACATCTTAATGGACAAACTGCTTCAAGTTACTCATTTGGCAAAGCGAGGGATTGATTTGCAACTTTTCATTTTGAGTGTTCCCATCAACTTCTGCAGGGCTGTTCAGGGCAACTGAGCACAGCCATGGGCAGGCATTTAAAGATTAACAGGTCTTTGTGGCATTCCAGGGGAATGACAAAGCCATCAAAATTCATTATTTTTTTTCCCAGTATTTCACACACATTACACGTGACTGCTGCAGTTATTACACCAGTAATTTCAGAAATCTTGCCGTTCAATTCTGTGATACTGGGTTTTTTTTACCCTTGAAGACCTGAGTGATGAGATTAAGAGCAAATTCTCCAATTTCATTGAAAGTGTATTTTTTTTTTTTTTTGTTCTTGTATTTGCAATGCAAAGCCTTGAAATGTGAGCTGAGTTACAAAGAATCAGTTGTGCAGTCTCACTGCCTGGCATGAAAGCAAGCACGGTGTGAAGGTTTTCAGAGGAATATGACACCATTCATYCACTCCACCTGGAGGGGCACAGAATGTCTCTGAATTCCTGGATATTTTGTACACTTGATGAGTTTGAACTCAGGTGGCTGCCTTCCCTTCCACCTCCCAGAGGACACTGTCACCTCGGGGAGAAGGGATGACATTGTCTGGGGACAACACGGACAGAGGGAACGTTGTTCTGCAGCTCCCCTTTGGCATCCCCTCGGCTTTGGGTGATGCTGACCTGCGGCTGAGTCTTCTGCCTCAGTTTAGGGGGCAGCTGGTGACACCCCAACTTTCCCCCATAATTTATAGGATGATGGACAGCATCCCAATCTTCCCTCTCAATTCAGAGGGTGATGGAGAGCACCCCAACCTTCCTGCTCAGTGCTGGAGGTGATGGACAACACCCCAACCTTCCCTCTCAATTTAAGGGTGTGACAGACCACCCCAACTTTCCCCCTCAGTTAAGGGGGAGATGGAGAGCACCCCAACCTTCCTGCTCAGTGTGGGAGGTGATGGAGAGCACCCCAACCTTCCCACTCACTGTTGGAGGTGATGGACAGCACCCCAACCTTCCCCTCAATTTAGGGTGATGCAGAGCACCCCAACCTTCCCCTCAGTTTAGGGTGATGAAGAGCACCCCAACCTCTCCGCTCGGACTCGGAGGTCATGGACAGAAACCCCAACCTTCCCCTCAATTTAGGGTGATACAGAGCACCCCAACCTTTCCCATCAGCTTTGGAGGTGATGGACAGCACCCCAACCTTTCCCTCAATTTAGGGTGATACAGAGCACCCCAACCTTCCCCCTCAGTGCTTAAGGTCATGGACAGCACCCCAACCTTCCCCTCAATTTAGGGTGACGCAGAGCATCCCAACCTTTCCCACTCAGTGCTGGAGGTCATGGACAGCACCCCAACTTTCCCCTCAATTTCAGGGTGATACAGAGCACCCCAATCTCCCCGCTCGGTGTGGGAGGTGATGGATAACCCCCCAACTTTCCCCTCAATTTCAGGGTGACGCAGAGCACTCCCCGCTCGGTGTCGGAGGTCACGGACAGCCCCCCAACTTTCCCCTCAATTTAAGGGTGAAGCAGAGCACTCCCCGCTCGGTGTGGGAGGTGATGGATATGCCCCCAACTTTCCCCTCAATTTAAGGGTGACGCAGAGCACTCCCCGCTCGGTGTGGGAGGTCACGGACAGCCCCTTTTCCCCGCCGGTTCTGAGGCGGTTGGGCCGCACCGCACCCACAGCCCCACAGGCTGCCATGGCGCAGGCAGTGCGCGCCCCGGGGCCGCGGGTTCGAGCCCCGAGGGGGGCGGTCGGTTCTCGGCCGGTCCGGGGCTCCTCCGCGGCGGTTCTGGCGGGGGGTCCCGGGCGGGCAGCGGCGGCCGCGGGCCCAGCGCACATGTGCGGCCGCCCGGCACATGCTCACTGAGCGCGGCGCATGAGCAGAGGCGGCGCGGGGCCATCGGACATCTTGGGCCGCCCCGCACGGAGCGGGCAGCGCCGCCGGGCCCGGGGCGGGAGCGGGAGCGGGAGCAGCCRCCGCCCCCGCGCTGCCCGGCCCGCCCTGGCGCCGGCCGCCTGCCCCCTCCCGCGCCTCCCCCGGGCTGCTCAGAGCATCCCTCCGCCCCTCTTGCATTTGTCTTAATTCTTCTCAGAGACAAGATGGCAACGCCGGCGGCGGTAAACCCTCCCGGTGAGTAGCTGCCGTCTCGCCCCAAGTGGCCCCGCCGCCGGCTGCCCCTGCCCGGCCCGGCCCGGCCCGGCTCGGCCCGGCCCGGCTCGGCTGAGGCCCGCAGCCCCGGGCCGCTCCCGCCGCTCGTCCCCCGGGCCAGCAGAGCCGGGTGGGCAGAGCCGGCAGCCCCTGGGCTCCCCGGGACACGCCGCCCCTCGCTGTCGGTGCAGCCCGGCACATTGAACAGTTGTGCAGAAGCATCGGCGGGCACAGCGCCGGAGAGCAGCGGCACGGGCGGTGCGGCASCGGGGAGCAGCGACATCGGCTCTCCCTGCCTCGTCCGCCAGTTTAATTGTGGGCTCGTGAAGCCAAAACAAGGTGTTGAAACYGACCCAGGGCGCCTCGGCGTGTGCGCTGTGTTTGTTTCTTTTYCCAAAGGATGCAGTCAATATTTGCTGTTGGTACTACAGTTATTGACAAAGGAAACTTACACACATTTTCCCATTGACTTTTTTTTTTTTTCGTGAGGGAATGCGTTCCCCGACGTTTTGTTAACGTGTCTGTGAGATGCGACATCTGTTTTGTTCAGTGATGGAATAAAGTGAGTTTGGATGAAGGAACAGGGTAGTGTTGTGGAGATGTACCTGGTGTGGATCAACAAGTATTTGACACTAAAAATAAGTGGGACAACGGATCTTGCACTGGGCTCAGTACTAAGGAAGAATATTGCTATTAAAAGTCAATTCCAGTTTTACTTGCTTTAGTATGTGCTTGCATTGTGTCATTTTTTGTAGTTAGGTTGAGTTCTGACAATTAAAGGCTTGCTTGAGTAAATGCCAACTAATGTTTAAAGCTTGTTCATTAGTTAAATCCTGCTGTAGTTGGTAGTGTAGTTGTCATACTGAAAGTAAATATTATGATATAAACAATGAGTTTGGTTCAGTAAGCGACAATACAGTAAGCAGAAACTGATATTTGTCAGTCAGATTAAGTTTTAATATCAGAATTCTCCATATTTAATGAAAATCAATATTTAATKGAAGGTTATTTAATTAATACTAATTAGCTTCCAGGGTACCACGTGCATGATAACAGCGAGTTTCACTGCGTGCACTCACAGCTGCAATCAGTTTGGCTAAGGAGGATCCAAACAGCATTTTTTGACTTGGGTTTGGTTTGCCATTCTCCCACCTGCTCTGTAAGCTACGCATGAAGGAACAGCCCTGTCCACTTGGAGGTCAGTGCTGAAAATGCTGAGTTACAGCAGAGCCGGGTGCCCCTTCTGCACCAACCCTTTCCCCTGTCTGCATGCACCTGCCTGCAGCTGAAACCACAAAAAGATGTGTTTGCAGGAGATACCACACTCATGGACTGCTACCTCTTGAGTCGGGCTTGACTTTTGTTCTCCTGTGACCACTTTGTGAGCTCAGGGAGTGTAAAGGAGTTATTGAGGAAACATAAAAAAAAAAAGGAGAATAAGAGCCAAGTGTGTTGTCTGTGTGCATCTCTGTGACACGGTGAAAGTTGATGTGCAGCGTGTTCCTCAAACTCTCTGAAGCACAGATTGCTGGTCCGTGGAGAGGATGAGGAAATGTGTTGGTTTCCTGAAATGAAACAAGATCTCTTCTGCAGAGCTGAGGTTACAGAGCATCATTCTTTCCCCGTGGGGTGGTTGGAGGGTATCTTAGCTGAAAGACAAATGCGCTGGCTGTCAATGATCCTCCCACATTTTCTGTGTGTGAGCATTGTCAGACATCAGGGGTGAAGTCACGGAGACCCTCGATCTGTAGCAAAATGCTGCCTTTGCTCTGTCACAGACAGCAGAGGATGGAGCTGTGTGAAATACCTTCATTTGTACTGTGGCTTTTTTAAATCTTAATTTGTTGCTGTTGACTTTTTTTTTAAAAAGTAACTGCAAAGCAATTCAGAGAAATGGTCAAAATCTGTAGTGAAATGATTTAATCCTGCTATTTTCTCTCGGGGACAGCTCCTCAGGTGGAGTAACATGGGAGTAGCTCTGTTAGCATTGGTGAAGCTGTGTCTCCTTGCACCAGTTTCTGATCTGCAATGTTAGGGGAGCACAATAGAGAGATTAACTTGTTAAGCATCTTTAATGATGATWATAAATTACAATATGATTAAATTTTTATTAAGCGATTGTCTGGGRTTCTAATAACAGTTGTAATTCAGGCAGGACATTAACTTGCAGCTAYCACAATACAAATACATGTGGTTTTAGTCATATGGTGGAATTTAGTCTGCATGGTGGAATGGGGATTAGGGGAGGGAGAAAAGCTGGGTGCTCTGTAATTCTGTGAAGGTCTTTTAGTGTGGGATCTCCTACAGAACCATGCAATYCTCTTGTGTTAGGTGCAGATTTATCCATTTTCCCCCCGATCTCGTTTTAATGGAGAGTTTTAGTTAGGAGGGCTCACAGGAGTGGGAGCAGTTGCAGCCTTTCCTGTCTGAGGCTCATGGGAACTGYGGTGTCAGGGACCAAATCTGTGGAAAAAGCCACCTCTGTGGCTTCCTGGGCTGGCTTAGATCTAAACTGATAGTTCTTTTTGGTGAAGGTGTTTGTCCAGAGCTGCAGCTGGACATCGCAGCTGAGGGGCTGTGGGAGATCGGCTGTTTCCTCTTGCTGCACTCTCAGCCTTGGAAACARCTCTGTTTTGGAGTTCTTGGTTGGYTTCTCGTACTCTGAGTGACGAACTGGAGTGTGAAACACAATACAGATGTGTGGGAAGCTCATCTGCATTGGCACAAAGCATCACAGTTAATTTATTTCCTCCTGAAATAAGATTGGCATATTAAATGGGATTTAAGAACAAAAAACCTGTGGAGGTGTAACAAGCGTTTCATAAATTACTGCTTGCAGCAAAGTAACTTAGTGCCATGTCTGTTTTAAATGAATTATTTTTGGAGTGCAAGCTTTGTCCGTAACTGTTGCTACTTTGGGGTCAAATTTTGCTTAAMCTGAGTGCAATACATGAACTGGTGATTGTTCTGTTAGCCAGGGATGAAAACATGAAGCTCTTAATGAGTTTAGGAATTTTTTCCTGAGACATTACCTTGTCKTCGGTGATAAATTCCAGTCTGGTTCAGCCTGGTGGGTGAGCAGCAACTTTCTGCCATGGTCAGGTGATGTGAAATGAACACTTTGCTTCCTTTCAGTTCTTCCCAGTGAGGTGTCCCTAGATGGAAGGGCCACTCGGGGTAGWACACACCGATGCATTGCCAAAATGCCACGAACTCATAAGTCAAGAGAAATCGTGAGATTGTGGTGTTTAGCTAGAGTTACTTCAGAGGGAAGATCCCATAGGATGTGTTTTTGGCTATGTTGTAAGATTTTCTTGTATGCTCATATTTAATTGACAAAAAAAAAAAGAAGTAACTGTTCATGTAATCCCTGAAGCTTCTTTTAGAGATTTCTGTTTGAGCAGAGAGCCCAAAATGTAAAGGTACAGAGAACAATATGTCTTCAAAAGGGCATTTTCTGGAAATGTGTAGAGAGAGAGGCTGTGAAATGAGAGAAAGGGGCTGCTGTGGCTTTGGACATTASTGCTGCAACCACAGCAGCTCATGAGGGGAACTTTCAGCCTGTGGCTAGGCCGTGATAGAAAAATATTGGTGTTTTACCTGAAAGAAGGATTATTAAATAAACTCTCTTTACTTTCCGTTTGGAATGAGTTAACAGCAAATTTTATATTGTATTTGTGAAGAGTTGTAACTCAGCCCTGCATCTGGACTCATGATTTAGGCAAGTGCATTGTGTTCTGGGAGGTGGTTTTGGTTTTTATGTGTTTGTTTGACTCRGGAGTTAAGTGGAGATAAATCATTCTCCTGTTTCAACTCGACATTCTGAGAACCAAATGATTTGTTACCCAGTCTTACATTTGGACTGAAGTTACTAAGATATTAAGTGCTGTGGAAAACGGTTTTTGATGCTGCCCAATCCATATTCCCAAAAGGAACTGGCTTTCTGAAGTTGGCAATCTGGCCATTCTTTTCTTTAGATTTCATCCAGCTTTGAAATTGATGATTAAAAAAAAATCTACTTCAGTGTTTTAGATTTCAAAGTCGTTCAACTCGACGCCCAAAAGTTGTGTTTTATTGCTGCTGCTCTGCCCTTCATTATAATAGAGACTATCCAGTAAACTAAAAAATCAATTTAACAGCATCCTGGGGAGTAAATGGAGTGTTGTAGTGATGGAGGTTATAATGAGCTCTGATGTTTCTGGTATGCAAAAAAGTAGTCATCATTCTGAGATAAAGTTAAAAAAAAAAATTTCAAAATTAGAACACTCATTAGCTAATGGGAGGTTTACACTGCAGATCTTTTTCTTCTGGTGTTTTCATAGCTTTTGTACTGCAAAATTGTCCTTAATTCAGTCAAACTGTGGTGTGGGATGCCAATGCCTCTTGAATTGTGCTGTGATAATGTTTTGTCYTTCAGGACAATACTGGCATTGAGGAAATATTATTTTTGTATTTCTAATCTATAGGTATGGGGCAAGCAAAAGACTTCGTTTTGGGATAGCTCCTCTATCACAAAATAGTTGTTTCAAATTTGCATGTATAACTTGTGGTTAGTTGCAAATATTTTTTTCCATAGAATAATGTTTCCCCATGCCTCTAATAAAAACGCAAAACAAAAGAAATATTGCTGATTTCTTTAATACCATATAGTGTTGCTCATATTTCTTACCAGTAACGAAAATTGCAAYAGAGATTAGGTAGAAAAGGGAAAAAAAATAGCCTTTTCAAAATAGTCAAGGCAAAATAACCCTGTTGATGCAGTGATTATTGTTATTAAGAGGACAGAAATGGGGCTGTCATTATGAAGATGTATTCAGAGATTATGCTTAAATGGTTGTGCAGATCAGATATGTGTGTCGTTCAGAGTAATTTTGGGGGGCTTACTGCTTCATAACTGACAAGCAAGAATGGAAAATGTGTTAATTCAGTGCTACCTGCAGAAATTACAGTGTTATTAAAATTTGCAGTAGAAAAGAGAAAAGAGGGGTCTTGAGTTGAAGAGATGGGAATTTAGATCACAGGTCTTGCTGTAGATCTCTGGCAGATTTTCCAGTCTATCTATAGCAGAGTGTCTTTGGCTGGCCAGCAGTATTTCGGGCTGGATGAATCAGCTCAGGATGAGCTGTTCTGTCTCGCCAGCTCTGTGGAGAGCAGGGATGCTGCCCTGGGTGCAGAGGTGTGCAGATACCCACCCAAGCTTCTTTGACTGTCAGCGTGCGCTCAGTAAAGATTGTGTGAGAAGGAAATCTGCAGTTGGAGATGCTCCTTCACCATTTTGTGACATAATTGGAGCAAAACATTGCATTTGCTGGACGACACAGGCGAAAACTGTGACATTCCAGAAATTGTGGGTGGSTGCTTGCTCTATAAACCATTGGTACAGTTTACTTCTTGCTAACAGTGTTTTCTTTGTTCGGCTCTAAAGYACTTCCTGTCACCCCATCTGTATCAATCATGCTGTCAAGTGAGGAAAAAGAAAAATTTTATGAGCCTACATTTGTATATTTTATTTTCCTTCTGATTATAACCCAAGTAAGATAGACGCGAAGAAAAAAAAATCATTCATAATCTTCCATTGTTTCAAATAAAAATCCACTTGAAAATGAATGTCTCGAATAAACCCCCATGGACCATGCACTTGTTGTCTCTTCCAGGAAGAACTACTTTGTCACAAAATGTTACAGGATTTTGGCAAGATCTGGTCTTTAATGTTTAGAAATTATGTAGTTTGAAAATGCAGGATGAARTGGAGAATGACAATTTTTTTAGCAAGAGCTGATTCAGAGTTTATTTTGGATAGTCAAAAATTCAAATGGATCTGAGTTTTATTGTTTATATGGATTAATGGCTGTGGTCATGCGAGGCGTAATGAATTAGAAGCTGTTTTCAAGACAGATGTAATTTCYGTTTTTTTTGTACCCAAAGCACGCTGCTCTTCCTTGAGCAAAGCCATCTGCACAGGGAGAAAGAGAAATCCTTTGTTTTGGATGCTCTWCATATTGATGAATGTTTGAAAACTTTCTGCTTCCTCTCTTTTTTATTAGTGCGTTTCCATTTTGCTTATTGTTTGTAATTCTGTCCTATGATTTCAGTCCTGCTTTTCACACTCAGGTGCCTCCACCTTTCTCCCAAATCTGTAACTCCTGTATTTTCCTCTGTGGAGCTGTGCTGAGCTTTGTATTGACTTCTCAGTTAGTGTTGTTTAAATGTAAATTAATCCTGGCATTGTGCTGGGGCTACACCCGAGTCTTTCAGCAGCTTCTAAATTCAGATTCTGTTCTGTTGGGAGCATCTGAAGGTCCCCTCAGAGAAAAGTGGTACTTTTTCTGTTGTGAGTAGCACCTGTGCTGCCTTCCCAGGTCCTGCCAGATATAATGGTCAAATGAGAAACCTCTGTTAGCTTTCATCTGCCCTGGATGGGTCTGTGTTGCTGTTTTGTTCAAGGACAGCTCATGGTATTCATTTCMAATGCTTAGACTTGGGCTGCTGCAGGTTTTTCCTCATCTAAATGTCAACTGCATGTGACAAGTAGAATAATATAAAATAATTGTAATTTTTTCTCTAATCAAGCAAAAGGGGTGTTGAATTGTTTAATTAGTGGCTTTGCCAGCATGCAGATGGAAAGGCTTTTCAGGTAAGCTGCTCATACGAAATGCCTAAAATGGATAGTAATTAACAACTGGCTCTTCATTGGTATGTTAATTACGCTGCCATTTGTCCTGGTGCCTGTCGTTCTTTAAGTGTTCAGTTACACTGAACTGAAGCGTTCACTTCCTGGCAAACACAGAATGTATCAGAACAGTTTGACTCTCAGATATATGCAAATATTTTATGGGAAGAGGCATGCCAGTAAATCACTGAGCTGCAAAGAACAAAAACACTGCATATTTGTATTCCTCAGAGGTAAAAGCAAAACCTGTTTCTGAGCAACCTGCAGGCCTGATTTTGAAAAATGGTCTCTAATACTTTCCCAGTACAAATCCAGATCACAATTCCATGCAAGTAGGTAATTTTAGGAACTTGGTACTGCTGGCTGCTTCTGTTRGTGAAGGTAGGTAGACATTTGGGTGCTGTTAAATGCCCTTGAAATGCTTATATTTGTAAGCTGTATTTAGTTTAATATCRGGATGGAAAATTCAAACTGAACTGGAAATACCTTTCAAACTTGGGATAGAGCTGATTATTTTGAATGCAAGAAGAGTTAAAGTAACTTGTTATGAATGGATCACAGCAGCACTCTCAGATCTTACTCAATTCACTGTTTAATTCTTTAGAGAACAGAGATTGTCTTCTGTTTTCTGGACTTTGCAGAGTGCATCCCTGATCTCCCCATGCTGCTGTGATAAATACAAACAGACTGCATCTGGGATGGGTCCAAATCATTCAGAAATGTCCTGAAGAGGAGCAGGCTGCTAAAGTTATGTGGCAAATTTGCTACGAGCAGAATGTGAGCATGAGGCTGGTGTTTGAATTTGCTGAGCTTCTGCCACATGGAGGGTGGGTAATCAGCCCAAGACAGTGACCCTCAACACGTGGCAGAAGCCAACCCAGAAATGAGGTGCTGGTTGGAAGAGTAGCTGTGGGAAGTGGATTAGAGCCATCAAATTAACTGTTAAAACCTGCTAGCTACCCTGTGTCACTGCCTCATGTTTCATCTTTCTGTAGAGAAAAAATTGTCCTGCTGTTGGTACTGCATGGCCATGGATGAGCTGCWTTTCCATTGTGTTGTGCACAAGTGAAGGTCCCAGCAAAGTTCCGAGCTCAATTTTGAGCCCAGCTTTAAACACTCAAAGTGCTGATAGCTAGAAAGTCTTAGTTTAGAATGCTGAATTCTTGTGTTCCCAAGCCCTGAGAGGTGGCTCTTTTATCATCACTCCATGGAGGTTGATCTGTGGGCGAGTTCGGGGAAAAAAAAATAATTGGTCTGTTGGCTACTCCTGTCAGTCATATTCATGTCATACTACATGGGGACATCAATGTTTTCCTTGGATATAATTTTTTTTAAAGCATCTTGGAGAGGTATCCTGACCTTCTGCATATGGATGTATCACCCTGAAAATGTTTTTCACTTTCTGTAATAAGAAATGGTTTGACCAGTAGAAAACAAAGCTGTGCAATAAAAACTTCCCTTTGTTTTAATGAGATTTTCAGTGTGGGAGTATAATGGCAAATTATTGGAGCTGTGTAAAGATTTTGGTGTCTCAAAGATACGAGTTCCTCTGCTAATTTCTTTTATATTTTCATCTAAAATAGGCACTCTTTCTTGTTTATGGAAAAAAGAAAAAGTAAGTTTATTTTGCTGGGTAATCAGGTCTGTGGCAACAGCAATTGCAGTGTATTTTTGCTTACCAGTGAAGGTTTGAAATATGCATTTTCATTGTTGAAATTAAAGTAAATGAGCCATCACTAAGAAATGTACAGGAACATTTTCAAATTCCTATGAGAACTGGGAAAAAAAGAATACTTCTAACTGCTTTTCCAGCAAAGGGGACAATGGATTGCTGGAATTAAGAATGTCTTAAGTGAACATAATCTTCCCCAAATGCCATGAGTTGAGGCCTCCAGAATCCAAATTTCCCAGTTTTCAAAAGAAAGTCCTTAAAAATGTGTTATGTGTCTGGAGATTCCCTGCCACCCGTGAGTTAGGGTTGATCCAAGAGAAATTGTTTCTCTGGAACTGGATTCTCGTTAAGAACAAAACATTCTAGATCAGATTAAATGGAGCCGCTATCAAAAACAAACATTCAGAACAGTTWTTGCAAATGTTAAAATTAAGTATAAAATCTCCATTGTGGATACTTACAGAGTAAGACAGCAATAGGGAATTTTCTTCCTTCTTTGTTATTGATGATCACTGTGAAGTGCTTGGGTGTAGATGAGTCTTTTGGGCTCCTTGTAGCTTATTTATACTTGAGACTTGGTTCTTGAATGATCACAGATGTTGGGCTGTTTTTCTTCTAAATAAAACCCGAGTGTTCCTGAACTTTCTGTACTCTCTGATGTCTTCCTGATRCACTCAATGAACATGTGCCTTTCTGAGATGTGTTAGTCTTTTGCTTAAATGTATCTTGATACCCTTTCACTCTTCAGACATACTGACATTATACATTTCCAAACTGTTTCCTGACTCAAGGCTTAATCATAGCTTGTTTTAGTGATGTCCTCCTGCTTCAGAACTCTTTGGTTCTGAGCTGTAAATGGGACTGAGGCTTATGATGGTGTTTAATGTTTTAGTGAGAGCTGCCAGTCTCAGTRTCTTTGCTCTCCAAAGTGCTGCCTTTTGTCACTGGTGTTTCTCCCTCCAGGTTCTATGCATGTTTTAAAAAAAAGGAGGCACGTAAATACGTAAATAATGTTTGAGGTCAGGCAGCTGTAGGATGGCACTGTCAAGTGAAATCTTAGTGCTGGTGTGCAATAGTGAATTAACAGGTGTGTGTGGTTTYACTTGTCGGCATTTTGGTTGAGTAGTATCAGCTGGAGATGTRTGAGTGGGTGGAAGGAACAGTAACGTGAAGTTCATGCTGAGTTCTGTTTTGCTGGAGGAAAGCTATTCATTAGTCTCAGAGCTGGCACATGCCTCTTTATTCCTYCACTAAAGTCGTATCTGACGACTTTGATGAAAAGGTTGATATGACATGAAGGAATTGGTTCTGCCTCATCTACTGATGTGCAAAAGCCTTTCTGCCCTTGGCAGAGCTGAGTAAGACACAAGGCAGCATGCCAATCCTCAGTGTGCTCTAGGAAGGGCATGCACGTGGGGAATGGCTCAGGGTTGAGGAGCCTTGGCTCCATCTCTGGTACCTGTGCAGGTTAATGATGCTGTGTCTGAGTTTGCTCCTGAGTTCATTGTGGCTCCACCTACGCCCCTCTCTCAGTTTATCAAGATGGTCCTAAGGACAGAACGCTCTTCCGTCATTGCTAAATTTAAAATAAGTGTGGTAATGATGAATAAGAATTTCAGAGACCAGTAAATTGCTGCTGTGCAGGAGAATTCCTCATGCTGCATATTTCACATGTATCACCAGCTGACTGTCCCATGTCTGAGAACCCACCAGGGCGAGAAGACACTGCACAGGGCTCCGTTTATTACAGGTTTTCTGCTGAATCTCTGATCAGTAGCATCCTCATGCCACAATTAAGTCATCTGACTATTGTTTTCATTTATCTTACCAGCAGTTTGCAAGTCCTGTTTATGAGACTGCGTAATTTGAGATGCTTTTTTCTTACGCGTCTTTTGTAAAAACGACTTATTTGTAAGAGTGTGAAATGGCTCTGCTGTAACAAGCAGAGAATGTGTTTCATTGTGATGTACTAAATGATAATGTTTTATTAATAGACTTTTATTGCAGCCACGTTTATGTTGGATTTGCAAAAAAAAATCTCCCTTTGGGAAGAAGCAGACATAGAAAGGGATATACAGCTTCTTTCTATCTGGAAACAGCAGTTATTATTTATTGCAAGCACATGAATAACCATTAATTTGTATTTCTTTACAGAGTAGGGGTAGGATATTGGATAATGTGCTTTTTAATTGTCTTGACAGAATATACACATGACAGATAATTATTCCAGTGCTGAACTAGCAGCAATCCACCTGGCTTTAAAGTATTAGTATAGCTTTTACAACTTATTTCGTGTTGTCTTATGGTTGCTTTTGACACTTAAATTTGCCTTTGAAAATGCATTCATTTATTTTCATTCAGTTACAGTTTGTGTCAAGATCGAAAGCAAAATATACATTGCTTCATACACCAAAGAAATGATCAAACTATATGAAAAATGCAGTTACACTGAGTGAAAATGATGAGATAGTTTTCAAGTGTTCATTGTGCATTTGCAAGTTGAATTTTAAAAATAGGCAAATATATTATATATGGAGGTATTTGGTTAGTGGGTTAACTCAAACTGCTCTTTAAATCAAACCAATGAGCTGTCCCTGGAAGGAAATGCATTTTCAGAAATCAAATTGTGATTCTTTCTAATGTTAAAATGTCGTGATAAAGTATTTGTAGTGATTTCTTGGTAAATGCATGTGGCTGCCATTGGTTGTTTGCTTTGTTGCATGGAGTCCCTGTGGTAGCTGGAACCCAATTGCCAAGTTTGGAATTCAGACTAATCTTGTGTGTCCTGTGTACTTGCCTGTGCTGCTCTTCAGTCAGCAAATAGCAAAGCTAAAACCTTCTTTTGGTCAATATTTACAGACAAACAATCAGCTTGTTTTTTGACAAACATCCACTTTGTTTACAGTGAGGTTTTTTTTCAGTATCATTCTTCGGTTCTGCATTTGATATATCCACAGAACTGTCTGTATGCTTTTGGGAACAAGTGGCTTGTAATGGATGTCAAGTCATGTTTAATATGAATACAGGGACATAGAAAAATAATGCTTTGTTGTTATATGCTTTTGTTTTGTTAGTAGTTCACTGGTAGAACATCCAGCGAATTTTGTATTTTGTAATTCTGAAAAAGCAAGTAAGAGCATGGCCATTACCACTGATCGCTTTAGAAAGTCCAGCACAGCCTACCTAGAAACAGCATTTTCTCTTGTATTTTAAAACTGGTAATTTTTAAAAGCAAAGTATGAGATCCAGTTTTATAAAATAGGTTCAGGAAATAGCTCAGCAGAAAAAAAAAGTGTCCCAAAATTCGTGACAAATTCTTGGGAGTGTAGTAAACCTGAAGTAACACTAAGGAATATTCTGCAGCATAGCTCTGTATTTTCTCTATGCCTGTGAAGGTTTCCCTTATGCCATAGGGTTGGGATGTGCCATTTAGAGCATTTGTGGGAATGACAAATTCTAGCAAGTAATAACAACAAAAAGCAAATGCAGTTATCCTTGAGCACCCAGAAAAGCCTGTGAGCTTCTGTGTTTTTTTTTTAATTTGCAGACATGAAAGATATGTGAAATTTTTAAAAGGAAGAATGTTCTAAAGACATTTAGTGAAGTGAAGGGGCAGTGAAATGTGGAGAAATCACTAAAACGTTCATTTGAAATGTTGGGTTTTTTTTGTTTGCAATATAATTCAGGTTTTGGGAAACTAATTTGCAAAGAGGAGAGTAACTGCTGATGTGGGTTGGTATATCAAATTATGTCAGACATCAGAAGGTTGTCCTTGTTGGAGGTTTAAACTGATGGGTGACAGGTGCCAGATTGACATTGGGGGAAGACTTTTTCAGGTGGCTTTTCAAGGCTTAGCTCAATTTGAATCTGGAAGTTTCTTATTCCACTTCAAAGTTCAGTTCCATTTGAATCTGSAAATTTTCTTATCCATAGCCCCCTTCCATGGTGTGAAGGCTGGACTGCAGTGTTTCATAAACTCAGTGTGGAATTTGGAGCAGTAATGGGTTACACGAGCAGCCTGTTCACTTGTACTCCTCATTTGAATAATATTTTTTGATCCTTGTTACTATGGGAAAGTGAGGTTGGCTGTTTTCTCCAATCTTCAGGGAAAAAAAAAAAAAAGGCAATTTTAATCAGAAAATCTCCCTTTTCTTAGTGGAATTTCAGACAGGCATAAAATGAACTGTGTATTTACAATGCTCAGGCTCAGGCTGGGTTTTTGAAATGGAGTTAAATGTGTTTTTTTCCCCTGCAGTTTTTAGGCAGAGAATGTTGTATTAGAAATTGTGAGAAAAGGAAGAAGCACTAAACCACACCCTATTTTTAGAATGTGTTTTGTAACAAATACTGATATTCTTTTTAAGGTGTTTCACATAAATATTCTTAATAATGGATTGGGGTGTGGAAACACCTGAAAGGCCAATTAATTATCATAACATCAAATAAGCATCATTTGCTTGTTGATCAAGCAGAACTGAAGTCATTAGTGCTATCAATAGAATGCTGTTTAATGAAAACAATAGCATTCTGATTACCCAACAGTGCCCAAGGACACTGTAAATTTACTGATAATTAAGTATTTGGTAATGCAAGTTGCTGTTCTGAATGAAATTTAAATTAACATACCCTTCTGAGGCACACTTAAAACTCTWCGTAATAAATAATAAAGGCATTTGAAGGACATGAGTCGGTAATTTTCAATGAATAATTTGAATCAGAGTGGTTCACATTTTACATCTTTGTGGTTGGACTGTTCTCTGTTGTAGTAGGCAAGTCAGGGGCAGGATAACACTTCTGCTTTGGTCTGGTTCCACGAATTTTCAAATGTTTACATTTAGGATGAATTATATAACTGCTTGCTGCTGTGAACTTAGACAATGCTTTCTCCATGAAAATGTGTTATAAGAATATTTTTATGGAAAATCATAAGAGGGAACCAAGAATTTAGGAATTTTCTGCTCATTATTTAAGAAGTACCTTGTCAAATTTCTTCACATGTGAACCAAAAGTTATAGGCATAAATAYTGCCTTGCATGCCCATGAAACCTGATAGTTGACCTCTCCTGTAATTACAGAAAATATGGACAAGTTATGTTGGCAATGACTTTCGTGTTAATTCTGTGCATTTCTGGGTAGAGGAAAAAGTGAAATAGTTGAGAGAAGACATTGGATTTCTGGGAAAGCTAGGCTGCCCCTCATTTGCATTTAGTTAAAATCCATTTTGGTGTATATTCTAGACAGATTTGTTACCAATTAGCTTTATTTCTTTGCATTTATAMAGCTATTGACTATGTTTTATGTAGTAGGTAGGAATTTAGAGCCCTGTCATCTTGTTATGATGTAAACTCTGGAGAACCACTGTATTGATCTCAGTGGGTTTTTTTCTTGTGTACACCATTGCAAGTATTTTAAAAGTAGTTTCAAAATAATTTCCACAAATGGGCAATTGAACTTGTACATGAACAAAATAGATTTGTGATTAAGCACTGAAACTRCTTGAATCTAAATCAGCTTCTATTGCTGGAAAATAATTGCTAGATAGATAAGAAGCCAGACTATTGATAGAAGATTGGAGAMATATTATTTTAAAAGAAATATTTGAAGATGAATGAACAAAAATGAAGCCTYAGATGATGACTTAGGGCAGATAAMMWMWKTARCWGYTAMWKWKKTTATTATTTCTTTATCATAAAACAGTTGGGTGGGAATTTACAAAAGGAAATTTCCTTGCAAATATTTTCTGACAATTATAGATTAAGGATAGGAAACAAGATGAATTTAGGAAAGATCAGATAGCAGTGATGGTATAAAACTAATAATCGGTGATCTAGAACAAGGGTGTACAATGGAAATGCTTGATTTCATTGTTAATGAAAGAAGTAATAGTGGYAATTGGCTAATTTCCTTTCTTAACTTTTTTGAAGAAACACACTTACAAAATGCTGTGTCTGCTGCTCCTGATATTAAAACATGATGTCTTRTCCCAAAAGAAAAATTTTTCAAGCCCAGCCATATCTTTTCTAACAGTGACCAAAAGCAGGTGCATGAAGGAGTGTATCTTAAGAATGTAGAGATAGGATAAAATACTTCCATAACTGAGATCACAGTAAAGCTGATGGTACAGTGGTGTGGGTTTTTTTTTTTTTTTTTTTTTAACTTGCACTTGCCAACTGGGTAACTCAATTTGTTCTCTTTGCTTGTTTACTGAGCAACAAATCTTACTGGGCCCTTTTAACAGTGATAATCCTGTGACAGGGCCTTGTGCAGGTGTTTTGCCCAATTCAGTGTTATTGTGCCTGGCTTTAGTGTAAATTTAGCTGGTCRTGCAGCTTCCACTTTACCTCCTGTYGTTTTACTGCATGAAATACAGCAAGTGTTCTGTTTTAAAAAAGGAAAAAACTTGTCCTCTACATGAATTTCTAATTGAATGCCAACCAAAACAAGCTAAATGAAACAGACTTGTTAAATGAAGAATTAATGGACTGAGCGTAATCTGTCTCTGAGAAACTTGAAAGAAAGTCATTGGAGTTTATTATTTTTTTTCCTGGTGTTTGCTCAGGCTGGGCGTGTGCTTGCATGGTTTTTGTGAGTTCATTAATGGGTCAGCTGTGGGCACTTCTACACAACAGAACAGCCATATATGCTATTTGCTTGGTCTGATGCTAAGTAAAAAGTATGGAAAATAACATTGAATGTTACCTTCTGTTTCTTGCACATAACTTATAATTATGCAGTTACTTTTGGCAAATACAAAATGTCAGCGAAGGAGGGAGAATCACCATTCGTTTCAAATGGAAATGATGCATCATTTGGGGAGCCTTGTTTTTGGTGATTTGCTCAGTACTTTTGCCACTRATATCAGCCACAGTAATGTCAATAAAACCAGGGCAAATTCATGCAGAAGACAATGAAGTGTAGAATGAAGTTGTAAGAGTGCATTATCGTGTTTATTATGGCCAAGGACCAGGTAGGGTCACATTCTAGCAYCTTAAATGGTCCTGCTGCTCTTGTTGGCTGTTTTATTGTGACCCTACATGTAAGATAAGCACCTGCCTCTCTTCTTTTAATGATGTTTACATCAATCCTGAAACAGCCTTTTGAAGTCAGATTTTCATCCTCTCTGTAAATTGGCCTTTTACRGTAGCAGCCCTACTTCCCTGCCCAATTTATGTGTGCACTTTCCCACTTGTAACTATTTATACCTGAGRCATTTGCCAAGTGTTGGAGGCTCAGGTTGTGTTTTCAGTGTGAGTCTACCCAAGGTCCTTGGATTTGCTTCTGGCTCACTCTTTCATGCATTTCCAGACCTTGGATGTGAGAAATAATTTTCTTATAAAAGAAAAGCGTCTGACTACAGCGTCATAATCATAGTGGAGGTCTGGGTGCTCTTCTGCTTGAGTTAAACACCATTTCTGCAGTGGGGAAAATGATCCCATTTTAGAGGCTGGGTCAGTTTTCAGGTTCATTCTGCAGTGCAGATACAAGCTTTATTTTAATTCTGAGACGGTTTATTATTTTCCAAGACTAGAGACACTTTTTCAGAGTAGGAGCCATTAAGCGTTCTTTTTTAACCTTTCCTCCCTGTTTTGAATTTCAGCAACCTCTTTTGAGGGAAATGGTCATAGTTTGGCAGGACTTGTCAGCAGTTGGATGTATTGGCTTATTAAAGAGAGTACAAGGAATAGTTCACCTCAGTCCGAGGCTGAATAGGTCAAGAGGAGATAACAAGGAATTATGAATAAGAAGTGGAAAAATAGCCGGGGAAAATGTGGGGGCATAGGTGCCATGCCATTAGTCAGGAAGAGAGGAGGAATGAAGAAGCAGCTACCCCTTACTCTTCTTTGCAGCCTAACTTTAAGTGTCAAAGTGCATCTTCTGTCTGTGCTTTAAGCTTAATTTTTATTCTTTAAACATTCTCTGCAGTAGGTGCAGAGGTGTGACTCCAGGTCTYCTGGTTTGTGCTGAAGAGCATTTTGAGTTTCTTCTGTCGTGTGTGGGGTGTGTTGGTCATTTAGGCAGTGAACATGAATGTCGTCTACATCCTTTCCTTACACCATGATGTCTCTGGAAATGTTTGTGCCTTGACCACAAGGTAGATATGAATGAATGGAAGTATCAATATGACTGGAATGAAAAGGTGATTAGTGTGAAAACTGGAAATAGAAATAAAAAGTACTGTCAAAATAGCATTCAAAATCACATAGTAATATATGAAATAATATTTTGGTTTTACAAATCATAAGATTGATGTTTCCACAGTGGGGTTTTGGTACCATGGTTTCTGCATGTCTAGTTTTGGATGCTTCAGAGGATCCAGGGTTTCAGTGTTGGCTGTGTATCCTGCAGTGATTGGTCTGACGTTGTCCCTCAAGCTGAGTACTTGCATCAAGAATTCCCCTAAAATAGACCAAAACACTCTTTTGTCACAGTTTACTTCCAGTTCTGTGTCTGCATCCCACCTTCTTTTGCACATCCTGGTGGTGGTGCTGAACTCAGGGGCACGCAARAAAGTGTGGATTGTGGTGAGATCCCAGGGCATCCACACGGATGGGCTGTGTGAACACAACAGTCAAGGGTGGAGCACCATGGAGGATTTCACCTTTTTGACTTCAAAACCTTTTCTTCCAGTCTGCTGATGGGGCATTTGGTAAATTCCTCTTGCATTTGTCAGTGATTCTGGCACCTCCAGAGTCTCAGCAGGGATGGCAGGGACTGAGGTGACTGGAAGTGACCTCTGGAAGCCCAGTTGGGCCACTCTCCTGAATGCCAAATCCCAATCTGCTGAACAGACCRTGCCCCCTCAACTGAGCAGCTGAATGGCATCATCTCCCCCCCTTCAAGTGTGCTTAACATTCACCTGTGATGCAGGCAGAGGATAAAGCTCTGATTTTCAATTTAAAAAAGGAAGCATTTCTCTAGTAACTACTCACCACATGCCCTACTTTATCTTCAGGATGAGGGGTGGACCCCTGCTCACACCCCAAAAGCACAGGGCATTGTGGTGGAGGGGAAAGTTTTTAGTTAATTAGGATTTTTATATAATTGATAAAAACCCTTCCAGTCTTAGTAGCTCTTTCCAGAACCTAAATGGTTAAAGTAGAAAATGTTAGTAATTTTGCTGCAAATAAATTGATCAGTATGCAAGACGGTTGTCACCGGCTGAATCATGGTCCACAGTTAAGGTAAACAGATCTGTGATGACATTTTCTGAGCAGAATACCAATGCTGCTACATTTCTTCCCAGAGGTTTCTGACTCTTCTTATATGCGGATAAAATTTCTCTTCAAGAAGGTTTTGTTCCCAGGAAAGAAATAGCATCTTTGTAAGAGTCTTCCTTAAAGGTGGGATTTCTTATATTTTGTGATTTATTTGTAGTCGTWATTCTGTCGAGAGCATGGAAAGGAATGTTTTTGCTTTTCTGCATATCCTCTCTACAGTAGATGTTTTTGATGGGGAGTGTATTTAAAGTGTCTGGCAACGGAATGCAAGTAAAACAGTATTAACAGAGTTATCAGGAACAATGAAAATGGTATTTTTTTAKATTCTTTGAGAGTGAGCTCTGTTTTATAATCTCCGTAGTTAACACATRAAAGCAATGGCTAAATATACAGCTAGATTTTTTAGCAGTAGTGTTTCTGTGAAATATTTTTGACTGCATGATGGCTTCGTATTTTTGTTGGCATATTCTAAAGTAAGAGCTATGATATAGTTTATTCTTAAATGTCTCTATGCTAGGCAGAAAATCCCYTTTGCAACTGACTGCAATCAAAACCATTTAGCTGAGATGCATCTAACTCCTGTATGACTTCAGGGTAATGAAAAATACAGTTTCTGAAGAGGTTTTTGAAATCTGCTTTCTTAGAATATTTAAAAGAACATTTTGAAATCACTGTRTACGATGCTGTTGATGGGATTGGGCACATTGATAATTCTGTGTTTAGCCTTAGATCCACATTTACTTGGAGGTGATTGACATCTCAGTCGTTCTGTGGATTAGTGCTGGAAATCTGTCGTATTTGTATTGATAAAAGCAGAATTTCCTCTGGTTTAGTCAGATGCTGGTATCTGACTTTAATCCTGTTTATTGCAGTAGACGCTGAAGGATAAAGGAGCCCTGTGGAGAGCATGCTCAGTGGTACCTGACATGGAATAGCAAACCTGGAGCTGGTCCTTGCAGCTCATGTCAGGGATTCAAAGACTCTGGCAGTCTGTGAAAGCATTTCCCCAGTAGTTTTTGGGGTTAAACCTGGCCCTGTCCGTGTCTGCCATGTGCAGGTGAGGGGAGCACAGCTCGGCTGCTGGAGWGGCTGAAAATGGT
The DNA here is from genome assembly GCF_030028575.1 of Malurus melanocephalus. Taxonomy (NCBI): domain Eukaryota; kingdom Metazoa; phylum Chordata; class Aves; order Passeriformes; family Maluridae; genus Malurus; species Malurus melanocephalus. The sequence continues at coordinate 2,414,487 of NW_026623290.1, forward strand.
GTCATCAGTAGAACCTTTTGTGAGATGGACTTAGAAAATCTCATCATGCACAGTGTGTGGTTGTATTTCAGAGCTTCCCAGCAGGATGAATTCTGTGGCTTGTGTAGAGGAGCAGAGCAGCACATCTCTGGAGCTGTGGTGCTGCCTGTGAGGATACCTGGCCAGAGCTGCCCTCTCTGGGGGATACCACACAGTCACACATTTGTGTCACAAACAAGATAGAGCTGCATTTCAGGCACTGGGTCTGGGGTGGGGCTCAGCATTTAAAGTTTGGCCTTAAGAGCTGTGGTTTAATAATTCCCTGCCAAGAAAGACGAGTCCAGGTTCATCCTGGTGTGCTGCACTTTTCAGTAATTGGTGCCATCRTTGGGGTTCTCGTGCACTTTCGTGGTATCCTTGTGCAGCGTTCAGCTTGCTCTTTGTGCTTTGCTCTGCGAAACAGTGCTCTGTTTCTTCTGCAGATCTGTATAACAGCTTGAGATGAACATGGATTTTTTTTTTTTTTTGGGAATAAATCCTTACATTTTATCCCAGTGTTGTTAATGTACATTTGCAGGCTGTCTTTTCTTTCAGAAACAACYGTGAATATTTTGGGGTTGACCGTCGTACTGAAGTCATGTCCAAACTTGGGATGTTCAGCAGAGAAATTAGGGCTGGACATAAATGTAGGGACTAATTCTGCTTTTACACTGAGCATTTACATTGTTCTTGGATTAATGTGACTCCTCAGGATCCCCCAGATGAGCATCAGTGTTACTGGCAGGATTTTGGCTGTAACAGTGATAAGAGTTGTTCAGTGTTGTCCAGCTAGAGGAACATTCACTGAAGATTCTGAGTGTTGTGCTGGGTTTTGTTCTAATAACATTTCTGTGTTYTTTGGCAGATCTCTAGGAACTCTCTAATCTCCAAATGAAATACTGCATGCATTTTTTTCAGCAAAAGAGTAATTTCTGTTTGACACTAAGGAACACCTTTTAAAGATTTTAAAGAAATTTGTTCAGAACACTGCCTTGACAGTTACAGATGATTTTTGTGAATGTTCAGCCTGACCCTGTTTTACTTCCTGAGAATTACACCCTTATGTTCATGTTGTAATTTTGGGTCAATTATAACGCTTGTTTTATTTCCATTGGCAGAAGGGAAGTCCACTCTTTGAACATTCAATCTCTCAAAGAGAACAGCTTGTTTCCTAACACTTGTTGCTGCTGAAACACTTCTATGAACATCAGTGTTAACATGAATGTGGGCGTGGGTTGAGATAAGCCTGAAAACACAATCTTCATGGTTGTTGACCAAGCATGTGGTGATGGGTTTTTTCTGGGTGTTTTTTTTGTGGTGGTTTTTTTTTGTTGTTTGTTTGTTTGTTTGTTGGTTTGGTTTGGTTTTGTTTTTTTAATCTACTATAACCAACTTGACTCCTTCTGCAGGTCTGGGCTTCCATACTAATTTATGCTCCAACAGAGTAATTGGGACTGCCCTAAATTTATGTAACTATACACAATCATGGGCTACTCTTAAGACTTAAGTTTTTTTTTTTCCTTTTGGTCTGTGTCTGATGCATGCTCACTTTGTTTCCTTTTTTTTTTTTTGGTGAGCTGTAAAGTAACCCTAAATAATTAGCTTTGGCTTTTGGACTTTTAAGTGTAGATTAATCCAACCCTTGGCCTGCTTTYTCATCATCTTTAGACTGAGGAAAATGAGGTTACAAGAATTTCTCATTGCAGTATCAAATATGGTATTGTTCTTACTCTCTTAAAATACTACTCAGAGATGATCTGAAATTGTATTACTGTTATTACTTTTAAAAAATCTGATCTCCTGATGATCTATGCTGAAATGTGTTTCTKGGTGACGGGGACACTTTGCAGGTAGATTTATTATGGTTTTCACCATCTGCTTTAATAAATGAGTGAGCAGAGCATTTCAAAATGACCTTCAGTTCTGTCCATGAAAGATGAGTTTGAATGTTCCSAGTGAATTGTGGGCATTAGACAGCCAAGGCTACTTCTTCTGGAGTGATTTACCAGTTGTTTGCATGTTGATATTTTTATTTGTCTGGAGATATGCAAATATGCATTAATGTTGTGTTTCCACATARCTTCAGCTTTMGMCACTGAGGARCTTKMTGTGGTCTGGGAGTGTAGGCAGAGGTCTCATTGTTTGGCCTTGCAGACTTGGWTAAAAAATACTGGATTGCTCGGTTGCTCTTTAGTTGAAAAGGAGTTCATAAAACTAAATGTACTGGAAGAAATACATGAAATCAGTGAACAGATCAAATGTTATTATTTGAAATGCATAATGTTGCATAATGGATGTATATAAAGTGTGGYAGAGATGGAAGTGCTCTCCAGATGTAATGAAAGAGCATGGATTCCTGTTTCCATAATTGAGGTTATTTCATACTTATCTTGGGGAAAAAAATAGCACAATTTTTTAAACAGATTTGCTTTCCATTAGTAATTATATTTAGCTGTAGTTCCAGATACCTTGCCAAGTTTTTTTTTTAAGAAGTTGGAAGGAAGATGCACTTTCTTTCAAGATAATTAAATGTTTTGACTGTAGATTTTGCCTCCAGAGTGAATAAAGTATATGTGCAGGAAAAAAAAAAAGTTTTAATTGCTCATACAGTTTATAAGAGTTATACAGAGGAAAAACATTCTTAATCCCATGCTTAATAATGGCACAGAAGAAAAGGGTATGAATATGTTATATTCCACTTTTCTTTTTTGAAGTGTAATGAACTGTTATTAATAAACTTTAGAAGTACTTGCCATTAGCAGTCTGAAAATCATTGCGTAAGGTGAGCTTCTGCAGTTTCTCACATCAAAGTTTTGAGGTCTGAGGATCTCATTAATCTGTGGCTATACCTTGAGCCCTGGCAGAGGGATGAATTTAGCATAGATTTTAGGCTCAGTTCTGCTCTGCAAAACACCACGCAGTAATGCAGGAAGGCTTTGAGCTCTTCTAAGTTCAGCCTGGCYCTCTGAATGCCTCCAGAATATAAATAATAAAAACCAGTATCACCTATAATTCATCTCTGCTCTCAACTCTTGGCCTCTCTGGAAAACTGAGTTTTTGAACTTTTATTTTTCTTGGTACCCTGGTACCATGATCTGCAGCTTCATTTGTCTTGGGAATTCAGCTTTTCATTTCTGTACAACACTTTCACTGCTGAAGGAGGTTGTTGGCCTTCATCTGACAGCCCCTTTGAGATTAAAATGAGAACCATTAGGTCAGTGGAATTACAGAGGGACTACCTGCAATGGCTATTGACTCAACTGAGCTTCTKTAAAGGATGTGAATCTGCTGGGTTTTAGTGGGAGAGCTTTACATTTCCTTAGAAATGAAAAGGAAAGCTTTCTCTGTTTGTTTTGGGAAGGGCCTGTCTCTAATGTTATCAGCAGAGGTTTCTCCTTGAAGGTAATGGATTAAAKGATTTCCCCCACCTCTTTCCCTGTGTCTGCCTTACAGAAATGGCATCAGACATTCCTGGCTCAGTGGCCTTGCCAGTGGCTCCCATGGCGAGTGGGCAGGTGAGGATGGCAGGATCCATGCCTTCCAGAGGAGGAAAGCGGCGCTCTGGGTAAGCCATATCTTTTTTTTTTCCTATTTTTTCTATTTTTCAGATCTGAAACTGGAAATTACATGTATTGTAAAACCCTAAATATGTGTATTTATACATATATAACCCTGTATATATGTGTGCATTTATTATGTAATGTTTTATTTATGTAAGCTGCATTCTGACATTAGTCACTGATGTTTTCTTTTTCTCTTCAATGCATCTGTTCTTCCTGCAAGATCAAACTTGCTGATAAGTGTGTGGCTTGTTGTTTTGCTTGTTTCAAAGGACTTTCAGGTTTGGCAAAGCATCCAGAAAGGAGCTTGGATCCCGTGGCTGTTGTAAAAATAATGAATGTATCCTGCCTACATCTGTTTAATCTCACAATGATTTATCATGTGAATAAAGGTAGCAAGACTGCACATGCAGACTCACTCAACTTCCTCTGAAGGTTACACTTGGRATCTCTGAAATGCAGGCCTGTTAAAGGTTTTTTTTATAGTTCCAGGTACAGGAATAGCACGAGCAGTCACTCTTCAGAGATTGTGGACTGTGATATTCTAGGTGTCAGTGGAAGGGCAGCACAGTCTTTTCTGGGATGAGGGCCTGAATCAGATTTGGCTCTTACACCAGCTTGAGGGCTCTGCTGAAGAAGATTTGTTTTACCTAACTTTAGAGGTTGATGAAGTATCAGGGTAGTTTTCCACATCAGATTGCTCTGTGGCAGAGCATAGTAATTCGGTGTGTTAGAAGAAAAGTGTAGCAAGAGCTTGAGAAGAGCAGAAAACCACTCTGTGTTGCCAACCCCCCTGTTTTTATCAAAGGTTGATCACCAGCAAGAATTGTCATTGGGTGATGCTTTCTCAGAGATATCTGATCTTCAGAAGAGATTGATCAGTCTTATRTTCAGCCCTAAATAAGACAGTGGTAGGGCTTAACAGGATCGATAGTGTGAGTAAAATCTTCACTGGCAAACTCCTAAGTTGGAGGACATTATTCCTTGCAAGAGCTGCTCTAGGGATTGTTCACCCAGGTACACTGCCAGTTTTATGTGTCTGCTGGAGTGACAGTGCTGGAATCTCGATCTTGGGCTGAATTAATGAGGGAGAAGGTTGGCCTTGCCTCGAACCAGAGCTGAGCTGGTGTGATGTGAACACTCAGGGTGCTTGTTCTGGGGGTGTTCCTTTGAACAGAACAGTTKGAATATCTCCCCCCACTGAGTGCCCTTCTTATGCTGAGCTGACTGGATGAGATTGATTTGGTAACTCCTAAAATCTGGCTTTGACAGGCATCACATTTTTATTTTCAAGCTGCTCAATGAAAAAACCCTTTTAAAATTTGCAGTCAAAAGAGAAGAGAAAGCATTAACATCTTTTTATTGCTACATAACATAGATAAGGYTTTGTACTTGAGTTGCAGGATATTTGATCTCTTTTTTGATCACAAACCATGTCAGCTCTGAATATCAGTTTGCAATTTACTGTTGCCAAGGGTTGATGCTGCTGACTGTGAAATATTCTGATTATATTAAATACTGACTTGATATTAATTGAAATACTTTAACTGTTGCATTTTAAGTATTGTCATCTACTTGTGAGAAGGCGAAGGGAGGGGAGGGGAGGAGGAACATAAAATCAAATTATTTTTAATGTATTTAACATGCAAATTCTGTAAATTAGTATAGATTCCCTTTTATACCGGGTGGTGATATTTCATCTGTGCACCATAGCTCTGAACTAACAGCCCTTCTCCAAGCCTGAGCTGAGAGTGCTGCTTTTTTTATTTGGTTTTTTTTTTTTTTTTTTTTTTTTTTTTTATGTTCATTGTGTGTGTATTCAGACCTTGAGGGAAAGAATGCCTCCTGTGTCTAATTCCTCCCAGCCTCTCTTTGAACAAAGTTGCAGCTAACACTTGATCCTTTCATTGCTGTTCTGGTGATACATCTCCATACACCTCAATCCTTGGGCAYTTTAGAAATGAATATTTTGTGTCAAACATAAAGGAGTGGGGCTGGTGTACACAGCCAGCTTTCCCAGTTTTGGTTATCTGTGAAAATTGTTTCTTTTCTCATAATTGCTGAGGCAAGCTGGCAGAATAATTGCTGTGTGGACTTGAATGTAGATCAGTTGAAACTCATTGGCGATCCAGGAGGTGTTTCTGCCGTGTCGGCATTTGGCTGCATTGACAGCTTGGAAAAATATTTTTCCTTTCTATAAATTATACCAAGTAGTTCATAGAAAAAAGTGACAGCATAGGATAATGCACTGCAGTGGTCAGTGACCACCTTAGATTAATGTGCCCTCAGTTGTTTATTTAATGTGTTTTTAATTTAGGCTTTGTTGTATTAGAGGATAAGGGGCTCTTTTGCCTTCCTGGGCTCTCTGTACTTGGGCAGGGAGGGTTGGGGGTTTTTGAGGAGTTGGTTTCAATTGTTCTGGTTTTGTTTTGTTCACTGTGCAGCTTTGCCTTTTCTCCAAACCAGAACTATCGAGATCTGGAGAAAAGAGRCCCCATCCCACCATTCTAGCCCCAATACTGTTCTGAATTAAAGGATGTAGTACAAATCCCCATCTGCCCCTTCAGCTCTGTTTGCTCCTGATCATTCCTGCCTGCCCTCTTCCTACACTCTGTAGTCATGGCRAGCATCTTTTGACATTTCTTGGGAATTTTACATACTAATTTTSTTGCAGCTCTGCAGTCCTCTCGCATGTCAATTTTTAAACCTGTGCAGGTCCACCTTGTTGGAGGTGGTTTGGTTTGTTGGAATTTTTTCTGAAAATGTTTCTAATTGAGAATAATTAAATTTAAAAAAAAAAAAAAAATCGCTATATTTATGGTAGCTGCACATCTTTTAAGGGAAATACATTTTAATAAGTACCTCATGCATCAGGCATTTTCACGATTGATGTGAACAGTATGAAAGAGGAAAACAAGATTTATGCTGTCTCTTCAAAACAAAAGAGCACAGTGCAGCTCTTTTTTAAAGCCTCTTTTTAATGGGAATTTTAAATGAAGATAAAAGATAGTCTTTCTGAATCTTCTGAAATGATGTCATTTGTCTTCTTGGAGGCCGCTTCTACTGTTTTGCTAATGTGCAGTACATTCTATCTAAACAGAAGATCTTATCTGTCAGGGTATGAGGAGGTTGATGGAATATTATTTTTACGTGTTCTGCTGTGTTCTGCTAAAGGTTACAACTGATTCACTGTCTTTGCCTCTGCCTCACTGTAAAGCAGACACGGTGGATCAGRCAGGACATTGGAATCAATTACTTTTTACCTGAGGGGATTTTTTTAGTGTTTCAGAAGGGTTTTCCCATTTTGCCCAGTGAAATTAGGAAATGTGTTTATTAACAAAGATGGGGCAGATTTACGTTTGTTATTGCACTTCTTTAAAGTATTTTAAAGGTATTTTTATGAACCTTATGTTCAATTTTTTTTAAATAAGCTTGCATATGGAGTAAAGGGTTTGGGTAGTTAACAAAGCAAAGGCAATATTTAAAGATTTAAAGACTGGTATTGTACCCTGTGCACTCAGGTTCTGCTGTGATGAGCCCATGGTACCTGTGGGAGGTGTTTCCTGGGATTATTAACCCATTATTRACTCCTAAATTAGAAGATGGTACCCAGCCATCAAGATAAATAGGGATGTTTGTACCTTTTACTCSTTCAGGGGTGAGGATACAGTGCAGGCAGCAGGATCAAGCCTTCAACTGTCCTCATCTCTGTAATTYTCTGTATTGTATTCCAGTTATAATAAAGTAGATAAAATGCAGTACAGCCAATACTTGATTTTGGGGGAAAATCCATCCCTTAGTGCCACGATGGAGTATTTGGCTGGAAGCTAAGAAAATCATGGAATTAGATCCACCAAGGCATGAGTGAGAGCAGTGGCCACTGGGGGTCGGTGGTGTTCTGCAAAAGGCAGCTGAAGGGTCATGGAACCAGATTTGGTGGTAATTAGATGAGCAAAGATGTGATTTATAGTGAAAATTATGATTGCATCAAAGTTAAGCAAGTTAAATACACAGCTTTTCATAAAACTCTTTGGGGAAAATGGTTTTCTCTTTGCTTCCTCCAGAAATGAATAATCAGCGTTACCATCTGGAAAATATTATTGTAACTTTTCTAGTGCCATGTCCAGTTCCTGTGCTGATTTGCTGCCCTCATCCCAATTACACCGAGGTTTCTGGCACTCAGACMCATTTTTTTTTGGGCCAGTCTGTCCTGGTTGTCAGAATTTAGGAAAGAAGGCAGTGCCTGACAGGCACTTGTACTTCTCTGTGCTGATGTAGGTTTAGAGGGTGCTTGGGCATCTTTGTTCCCATACTCTGGAYGTACAAATCTCAATTTTTAATTGATAGGAATTCATTTAATACTGAGATTGTCACTTTGAAGGGGTTTTGCCTTTAATAGGACTTACACCTGTTGATGTGAACATTGATAGAAACATGGAATCTGTAGTTGTATGAGGTTTTATTACACTCAAAGGTTAGAAAGCTTAGAGTGTTAAAGAAATCTGACAAAATGTTTGCAAGACAAAACTGATTTTCTGTCTACACAAATTAACTAATTTGTATATAATGTATATAATACTAATTATTTTTTAATTAAAATACGCTAATACAATAATTGTATGTGATAGTTTTATATCAGCTTCATTGTCTACTTTAATGGCAGTTGCATCCTTATAATTGGGGATATATATTTTTTTTATCCACCTCTTTTTAGRGGTATAAAAATATCTAAAATGCTTTGTAACTTACACTATTCTATAACTTTATAGTGGTAATATCTATGAGAATGAGACAATCATACTGTCTAATGTAGGTATCTTAATTATGAAGATAATCTTCCTGGTCTGTCCATGTAAAAAGTGAAGAAAGAGGTTTGTGGCTCCCTGCAGGAGCCAAACTGGAGGGCTGGGATKGGGCCCAAGGAAGAACTCATCTCTTCCATTGCCTTGAGAAGGTATGGGACATAAATCAGCTGATGAGCTGCTCCTGGGTGTGGAGAATGTGAGCAAGTCTGGAATCCTCAGTCTTTAACACCTCCAGCCAAAACAAAACCCAACAACACCGAGAGCCGCTGGTGAATGTTCACCCCACCATTGCCAACGTCTTGATTGCTGATTTGGAAATCTTGCTTTTACAGAATGGACTTTGATGATGAAGATGGGGAGGGGCCCAGCAAATTTTCAAGGTGAGCATTTACAAAGAGTTGGCCACATCACTGATTTCTTACAGTGGGGAAAGACGGCTGTCTCACTACTGATATTTTAAAATCAATATAAATGTGGGTAAAGAACTTGTCAGCAACTTGACCCAAACATTAGTTACTCTTTTTATCAGCTTCCTCTGAAAATGAGGCATTCTGGCAGAAATCTGCCTAATGGAGTTATTGGCTTATAAAGCTGACAGCATGTGTGTTACAATCTAACTCTACAGCTATATCAAATGAGAAAATTGGATGTTTAGCTTATTATTTCAACTGCTGTAGATGAACTTTGGTTATTTGACGTTGCTGACGTTGTCTTTCAGCCACTGAAAATGGAATTTAATGTCTTAATTTATTTCAAATTTTAACTGCTTGTTAAGACAATTTGACAGATCCTAGAGGTGGAATGTTTTTTTAAGATTAATGAGCTTTACATTAGGTACCATTAGGTGTAACTGAATAGTGAAAACTGACGAAAAAATGAGCTTGGAATATTCTAAGCTAGAAATAAACAGTAAAGCCTCATTGCCATTTTTCCACTTTTCCTTTTTTCTTTCTGGTCACACTGTTTGCATTTTTTTTCATTAGAAACCAAGCAGCTGCAGTGAGGGGTGTAGATACTTTGGGGCCTGTGGGTAACTGCTGATTATTCAAATTGTAATTGCAGCTCTGGAGCAGYAGCCATGTTGAAACACAGCTGTCCCTGTAGGGTTTAACAAGGTTATCCCAGTCAGTCTGAAAGAGAAATGTGCTGAAGATACACTGGGATACGGTGCCATCATTTACTGGACAAAACCAGAGTGCTCCTGTTTAGTTGATGTCATTTACAGAAAGGCTGTTCCAGTCCCTGGTTTTAAAAATGGTGATTTGAGGGCTTAATCCTGATATTTCCTAGAAAACACATGTTAAGGGAACAAAATTTATGAGGAGTGGGACCTGATTTGTGTCTGCAGTCAGGGTTTCTGGGCACACTGGCACACATGGCCAGGTGTCTCCCCATTATAATTTTGACCTCTCAAAGTTTGGTGGTGGATTGAGCCAATCATTCCATTGCTTTTAATGGAGAGGCATGCTGTGCTATGCTTAGACACAGTTGATTTTAGGTGTCAGATCAAAATCTGATATTTAAATCTYAAATGCTGTATAGACCCCAGATAGTTCTCTTTAGAGAGAGTACAGAAAAACCAGGCASAGACACCCAGGGTTCACACATCCTCTTGTAGTTGTTCCCTTCTCCAGATTGCTCACATGACTTACTCCTAGCTTATCTCAGAGTTGTTTGGTTATCACAGAAGTGCTGTTTAACTGTTGAAGCTGACCCAGCTGGCTTTGGCTGAAGTGCCTGAAGGAGCTTTGTGTGCTCATGTGTGCTCATTCTCGTGTGTGCAGGGGGCAGCTGGGACACTGGAAGGGAAAAGGGAAGGGAAAAGGCAGAGGTTGGAGGGAATGACATCTTGAGGCCACTCAGGCAGAGAAGGAGGAACAGACAAGCCCCAGGAGTCGTGATGTTGGTGCTCCGTGGGAGATAATGCACTCCTCTGCTGCCAGCTCAGCTCAGCTCAGCTCAGTGTCCCAGTGTTGATCTCATCCTCACACAGAGCCCTGTGCACGTGCTTCCCCCATCATGTGCCCGTTCTTTATTGGATCTGTCCTTTTGCTGGAAATTATTCAGACTCAGTCTGTTCTCTGGGCGGAGTCAAGGGCAATAAAGTGGTGTCACTTGAATGTTTTGAGGATACTGGTGYTAAACATGACATAAAGAAATAGGACTCAGGACTTGCTTAAGCTTTGTCTTCAGTTTCTGAATGAGTAACTTGCATAGGTGGATTACTTAAAATTAGTTTTAAATCATTTGAGACAGAAAAAAGGAAAAGTTCATTATTAAAACATGCTTATTTAGGCTGTATTAATKTGTTAGCTAACACATGGGACCTTCATAGGCTGGCTGTTGTAATAAATTGCATCATTTTGGAAAGGTGTAATTTTAATACAAAATCTCATTTCATTATTGTTGAGCAATAATGAAGAAAAGAAAAGCCAATACCTTATTTTTGTGTTTCCTAAACATTCATTTTCTGGTTTGGAACAAGGAATTTGGTCTCAAACAAGGGAGTCTTTCTGTAAATATGCTAGCAAAATCTAATTTCAMATGTTTTCTGAGGAAAAGGAAAGAGGGGCAGCTTGTAATTTTTTACTGAAACATTACATTGCTGCCTGTTTTTGGGACAGCGCTTCAGAAACAGTGAAGCTTTAGTCCCACAGGACAGAAATCCCATTGGTTTGGATTTCCTCCATAAAGGTGCTGCTCAAACACAAACACAAACACAACACATACCTGCCTGGGCATCCACCTTCTGTTGATTTGCCTGGGAAGGAGGTCCCTGTTTACTTCCAGGGAATTGAGCCAGTTTAAATTTCCCTTCTATTTACCCAGCAGTTTCACCTGCCTGCCTGCCTTWTGCCAGCCTCCAGAGCAGTCAGTACAGGGTCTGTACCCACAGAACCTTTTCCCAAAGGCTCTTTTTCATAAAACATCTCACTTCAGCCGTGTCTCTGCCCTCCTGTGTTATCTGTAGACCATCAGTGCCCTCTGCTGAATGGAGGGAGCCGTGGTTGTGAGCTGGAACAGATACAGCACCATTCCCTTCCAGCACAGCAATGAATATTTCACGGGCTGCYGTGGATAAAAGCTCACTGGTGTTTTTTGTATTGGTGCTGCTTGTTCAGTTTCCCAGGAAATCGGTGTATGTCAAAGTGTTTGCATAAATCCCCTCAAACGTGTCTTCTATTTTTTTTTTAAATACACAAATGAAGCTTCTGAATCAGCATGGCTTGGAAGTACCATCAGACTCTGTTTTCTTTGCTGTATCATTCTCATTCCCTCATKTTTCCTTGCTGTTCTTTGCAATGGTTTGCAGTTGTGAATCTTTTTGYTTTTTGCTGTGTGTTGGCTCTCCTGCAATGCATAACCCTTGTTGATTGATGCATTATGTTTTGTTTCTAGGTATGATGGTGATCAAATCACTGGTGATAAGGAAAAGTTTGCAAGGTAGGCGTGTCCTGCTGAGAGAAAAGAGGGGGATGTTCGTGTCCAAAAAAATCTCAGTACGTGTGCCTTAGCTTAGGGAGCTGGTTATTTTGTTTTAGGTGGGATGAAGATCAAAGTACTGCTGACACAGAAGGGACAGGTAGGAAAAAGGGAAGTCAAATATGCTTTGCCCCTGTTTTTCTTTTACAGGATGCCATTCATACTGATCTTTTGGCTGATCCAAAACTGCTTGAAATCRGAAATACAATCCCTAAGTGGTTTTGGATCAGCTCCCCAGTATCCCAGAATTTAATGTCCTTCTGTAATTTCCATATAAAAACAAAGTTAGAAATGACAGAATTAGGACATCATTCTGTGCAAGTTTATGAATGCCAGGGTTCCTAGGAAGCACTTTGGAAGAGGAGCACATCCCCTCTTTTTCTTTTAAGGATTTAAATTTGAACGAGTTTCAGGAAACTTTTGGGGTGTTGTCTGCTTGAACAAATTTCAGAGTAGATTAACATGCTRTTACTTTCTAGCTTTTAAGATCATAAATGAAGTGGACTGTTGGGATTTTCTCTCAGGAAGTTTTGCAGTCTCTTTGTTTATTCTCTATAATGGTTGTTTTCAATGTCCAGCAGTAGTAGTAGAGTGATAGGCAATGCAATATGTATTTATAAATGTAAAATATATGTTGAATATGTCTGTTCTTTGTCTCTCTCTCTCTTTTTTCTTAATCACCGCTTCTGTGAAAATGCTGAACTTAGAGCAAGCTTTCACTGTGTAAAAATGCTTTTTTCTTGCCCGTGTCCATACTGATGTGCATGTCCAGGCTGACATGTACACGCGTGTGCTGGCTGTACATGTGCAGTGTCACACGAGCTGTTGTGCTTGGTGTGTGTAGGATGCAGCTCCCGCAGGCACCGCTCCCTCCCTCGTCTGTGCAGACCCTGTTCCTCAGCCAGGGGACACCAAAGGGACACTCACAGTGGCACAGGAGTGACCTCAGGCCAGGCTTGGCTGTCATTTCCTCAGCAGCCATGGGCTGTCACAGCTGGATTTATGCACATCAGCCAGTGAGCACAGGAATAATAACCCTGCACAGAGTGGTGTTTCTGCAGGCAGTGCCTCATGCATGGAACACCTGTATGTGCAGGGACAGAGCACCCAAAGCAGGCCAAGGCCATGCATTCCTCTATTTCAGGAGCAGCACACAATTCCTTCCTGCATTTTAAGAAAAGATCTTCATTCCTAAAAGTAGCCAGACACTGTGCCAAGCCTAGCTTCTGCTTTCATGGTCAGTCTTCATAGCAGCCAGCTCCAAAAAATGTCACAGTTTCTTTTAATGTTGTGTTATCACATCAGTCAGTGCTGGGGGACTCTCCAAGTGATCACCTCTCACATCTTGTTGGATCAGCCAGCGATCCCACAAGAAAATGCCATGCACAGCTCATTGAAATCAGTGGAAGATGCTGCTTTGACAACTGAAGCATCATCTACCTGTCGTGTACTTGTATTTAGCTGCCACCTGACAGGTACAGTATGAGAAGAACAAGTGCTGGGCACTGAAGCATTCTAGGTCCATTTGGACCATTTTGGATATATCTATTGGTGGGATTCCTTAACGCTGATCAAGCAGTGGTGATTTCCAGAATGGGAAAACTGAACCCTGAGATCKTTATTTCTGAAAGATTTTGGTGGGTGTCCATTTTGGGCTTTCTCAAATTTGACTCACCACCTCAGCCATGTGATTCCTCTAAAGGATGAGAGCATCACAGCCCAGCCCATTTGGGGCAGCATCAAGTACTGTCATTGTTGCTTCCCTGCTGTGCTGAATTGTCCCTGAACATAAATTCTGGTCTATGTCTGACAAGCCAGATGTTTACTCGCTGTCTTTTGTACTCATTTTATTTATTTATTGGGATTTTTTTTTTTTGGTATGTGCTGTTATACCATATATGGTCCCAGTGCTGCAGTCTGATCCTGCAAGCACATAGTGACTCCTTGCAGGGAGGGGGATGTTCCCAACAGCATTATTTGAGATCTGTGTTGTCATTGAGTGGGGTTTTTTTTTTGTAAGTTGGTGCTGATGGTTCTTTCCTGCCCTGATGCAGTTGTGAGTGAGAGGTCTCCTCTAAAGGACACCTTTTACAAGCTTCTGAGAGATGCATCAYAGCAAATTCAGGAGTTTGACTGGAGTTGGCAGATGTCAGTTCCTCACATTTTTCTACTTCATGTTTGTCCTTAAACCAAAGGAGATTAAACTGGTTAAGAGATTAAGGCCACAAGCCAATAAGTAGAAATACAGGTTCTTTTCACAGCTACAGGCAAATCATATTTATCTGTCTGTGGCCTGGATTTTCTGTCTGTAAACTCAGGGATAACAGTGGTTGGCTCTGTAAAGCRCTTTGCTCTCCTGGGGTGCAAACAACAAAACAAGCACGAAGTTTTATGATTCATTACCTCCAGTTCAGATTCTTATGGCACTCACATCTCTTCTCTGTTGCTTTGGTGTTTCTTTAAATGCTCAGGGAGAACCACAGTGAGATYGAGAGGCGCAGGAGGAACAAGATGACCCAGTACATCACSGAGCTGTCGGACATGGTGCCCACGTGCAGCGCCTTGGCTCGGAAACCCGACAAGCTGACCATTCTTCGCATGGCTGTTTCCCACATGAAATCCATGAGGGGCACTGGCAACAAATCTACTGATGGAGCTTACAAGCCTTCCTTTCTTACAGAACAGGTAGAATTTACAGAAATGTTGGTTTCTCTCTGGCTTTTTTTTTGGTCTTGAAAGGTGTGAGGAAATGCTGAGAGGAGTAGAGGCTCAGCTTGATCCTCCACTGTTGTGTAGCAACTGGTACCAGTTAYATATCCAAGGTGTAAATACAATCAGGTTTTTGTGACTGTTTGGACTTGATCTTAACATTATGATAGATCTTTCTTTTTGGAGAAGCAAATTGCCATTCTTTCCACTGAGGTCTGTCCACCTGAAGAGCAACTCACTCGCTGCCTGCCAGAAAGGAATTTTTACCTCCAAGTCTGGGTTCTTCCCATCTTAGCAAAGATTCTCAAAAATAAGTCAAAATGAGTCTGAAAAGACCTGCCCCTCCCTCTGGGGATTAGAGGAAGGTTAAAAACATTGTTTAGTCTTAATGCTGGTTGAACTGGACAGAGATGGATCCCATCTGTACTGGCTGAGGTTCTTCCTTGGTTACATTTTGGATGGAAGAAGGAAKATGCACCCAGTGCTTGCAGGAGATCTGTGTTTAACTGAGCACATTGGAAATTCCTACCACCTCCAGTGTTGTTTCAAGTCCTATGGGTGTGATGTTCATTTTTGTGGTCTGAGGATGGTTTTAAGCACTCACACATGTAAGTTATGGCTGGAGGCAATAGTTCTCTCTCGTAGGTAAACAGCAGCTGCTGCCGACCCCTCAGTGCTCACAACTGCTCATTCCAGCTCTCCTGAGGTGTGTTTCTGGAGGGACTGTGCCATTCTGCTGATGCACACCCTAATCACTTCTCATTGCAATTTCTTTGGGTTTTTTTTAATCTTGCAGAATTACAGGGTTTGTTTTCATCTTTTTTTGATAATATGTGCAAAACTGGTCATATTGCCCTCAGTATAGCATGGCCAGCTGTGCTGTGAAGATTTCAGTTTAGGRTCAGGATCAATGTACTTTCTCTATAACAAAGTAGCAGAAGTTGACAGTCTGTTGAGTGTTTCTTGAGATGAGTTACCCATTTCTTAGTAGTTTGCCAGATTTTTATCCTCACTTATCATCTAATATCCGCCACTTGCACACTAGCCCTGCTGAGCTGTCTCCCCCTGGGATTCAGGAGTTCCAGGTGCAGTATTTTAAGCTCTGGTGGTCACCAAAGCCACCAAAGGCAGTTGAAGCTTGTTTTCCAGGAGTTGCAGTGGTAGTTATCCTTTGCCATGAGAAGTTTTCAAGCTGTATTGAGCATTTCTGGGTGATGCTGTTGCCACGTGCACTTTCATGGAAGAAGAGGCCTGGGGATCCTTTCTTTGTTCCCATTGCTCTTTCTGCATTTTATCCAGKGACTGTTTAATTTACAAACAGAGCTCATCCCGAGCAGAGCCAGGGGGAACCAAACTAGAAAGTCTTATTGGTTTCTTTCCAATTAAATTATTCAGAACGTTTAATTAAGGGATGAGTTTGCCATGAGTTAGAGCTGTTCATTTCCTCTGTTTGCACTCTGAAATATCCTTTTATTTTTTAATGTTAGATGCCTATCACAGATTATGCAGTGAGTATTAGTTGTTTGTTTTCCTAAAGTGCATTGAGATCACAAGATGAGAAGCAATAACTGGAAACAAAATGTTGTTTGTTATTGAGATGGGCAATTTATGCCTTGCTGCAAGTTTGGTCATATTGTTACATCAGTGAAAATTTGTGTCTGGGTTTTGATCAACTGCTAAGATCACAAGAAAACAATATTCTCTGACAATGACAGATGTTATATTTAATTCCCTTTTCTTTCTGGCATTCTAATCAAATCCTTTCTTTGCAAGGAACTGAAACATCTTATCCTGGAGGCTGCAGACGGGTTCCTGTTTGTAGTTGCTGCTGAGACAGGAAGAGTGATCTACGTATCAGATTCTGTGACTCCTGTGCTGAACCAGCCTCAGTCCGAGTGGTTTGGCAGCACTTTGTATGAACAGGTTCAYCCAGACGACGTGGAAAAGCTGCGAGAGCAACTGTGCACATCTGAAAACTCTATGACAGGTCAGATATGGCTGATGGGTGGTTCTGGTGTTCAGGATCCCTGCAGAGCTTTTCCTGACATTCAGAMTGCCTGGTTTAAAAATCTGGTTATAACGAAACTCAGCAAGATTAAACTGTTTTCTTGCAGGCAGTGCAGTAATAGAAATCTTTTGAGTCACTACATTTTGCTTCCTATTCATTTTTAAATTCGATCAAACCACCTTCATGTAGCTCTGCATTCAAACACTGGTTTGGAATCTGGATTGTTCTCAGGCTTGGTCTGGAAATCTAGGTTGTTTTCATTTCATCCTCAATGAACTAGTGACTTGTTGACAAGTAAGTCTTTCTTTAGGGCAGTGTTTAATTTGAAGTCAAAAATCATACTGTAGACTTTTCTGTGTTCATACAAGTTCCTTGTGGTTTGCTAATCAGAATCTTGAGGGGAAAAAATCCAGTGTTTGGGAGCTGGAAATAWCCTGGATTATAGTGATGAGGCTCCTGTGCAGTAGTGTAAGTTTATTACCTGTCATGTTGCATGTAAAACTAAGCCATATTCCTATCTCCTCTACAACTCTGGCTTTTACAGTTATTAATGCTCAAAGCTGCCATGTCTTTAACAGGATATGTGTATGTTAGRGCTGTGGGAATTAGCTAAATCATGTCGTAGTTCAAACTTGGAAAGGAAAAGCTCAAGTTCTCTTTTTATTCTTCATATTATCCTTATGGTTAAAGGATAAAATGTAGGGGATAATATTTAACAAAATCCTGTCCTTGCAAAAGTCACATAATTTCTCTTTGCTTCAGTAGTTAAGAATTCTGACCTGGTTTGCTGGAGKTTTTGTTGTGTTTCATAACTGAAAGGACAGTGATCCAGTTTTGAGTGAACCTGCACACTGTTTACAGCTTCCATGTCAAAACAGTGCCAAATTCATGATTTCCTGTGGTTTCAATGTGATGTGGTTTTGGCAGAGCTTTCATGTATTCAAACTAGAAGCTCAAAGCAGAATTCTGTGGTGAAAATCCAGATGGATAGAAACCAAGTGAACAGTCAGGGGAACCTGTGCTGGGCAAAACAGCTGAGTTTCTACCACGAGACCTGCAAAAGAGCACAACCTCTGTTTTTATTATGTAGCGTGTGATACATTTTAACATKTGTACCATCCTGCTCCAAGAAGCAATTACTCCAGGGCTTCAGTGGACAGTCATGTTTTGACTTCCAGAAGTGCTCAGTTTTGGGATTTAACCTGCTCAAACTAGAGCTGGACTAGACAAATGCAGAGCACTTCTGAAAGCCCAACTCTGTATTTTTTCCAGCCTTAGCTTGGGTTTTTCTTCTGCACTGAACTGATCTGTTGCCAGTGGAAAGAGAAGTTCAATAGTATTTATAGAGCTAAATCTTTTCCCTGCCTGAGTCTTTTGGAGTTGTCAGATTGCCACGGAAGGCCTGTAAATCTGCTGTACATGGGCAGCTGAACATTTTCCCAGTGTGAGGAAAGCAGGATTGCCTGCTCAGCTTTTTGAGCAGTTTTGTTTTAAAGGTGCGGTTATTTATGATGCTGATGGTTCTGTGGAGCATGTAGATAACCAGAATGCTCTAGATTTGTTATTTTAAACTTGAATTTCCTTGACTCCTGTAAKGTTCCATTTAATAAGAGAAGCAGTCTTCTATGAGGTCTGTCAATCCAGCCTCAATTTGTTTGCAGGCAGCTTGCAGCAGGACTTCAGCACCATCTCTCTTGCTCCTCTGAGATATTTTTCCAGGAGAAAGATGATCCYAGGATCCATTTAGCCAGTCATACTTCCCTTGCAGTGACACAGACCATATTGCTTTACAACAGGTACCAAATGAAATATTGCAGTGACCTGGAATAATGTGTGCCTTAGCGACATTTTAAAAGACGTCAAGGAGGCAAATGCATTTCCTCTAATTTGGTGTTTATTAAACCAAGTTTTTCTTGGCTTTCCAAGGGAATGTTTCATGCACAACAAAGGGCAAAGTAGAGCTTGAAAGTGATGGAAACCACAAGCTGGTCAGCTGCATGTGCAGTTTTTTTTTGCTCAAAGTGGAGTTCACTTCAGGCATCCAAACATCCTCCTCTTTTAGTGACCTCTGGCTGTTGAGCACAGGATCTGCTTAGGGAAAAGAAGGCATTTTCAAATGGAAGTGCAACAGTATGTTATGATTTTTAATTTTCCCTCTTCCTCATTTTCTCAGGGTCCAGTTTCTCAATGCCATAACCCCTCTCTTCAGYCCATGAACTGTGGAAGCAGTGGCAGCATTTTGCAAAGGAGAAGCTGCCCTTGCCTTGCAGCAGTTAGGATCGGTGTCCTTGGGTTGCATTTGTCTCGTTACAAGTGCTGATCATTAGTGCTGTGATTTTCCCAGCACCTCTTTGCAGTTCTGCTACCCAGAGATGCTGCTCCAGACCCTGAGAACTTGGGAAGCTGCCACTGCCAAAGGGGAGGGACAGAGAACAAGCCAGTGGAGGAAGCAGGATCCTGCTCACATTTCTGCCCCCAGGAATAASACTGGGACTGGGGCTGTGCTCACATGAGCGTTTCTTTGGCAGCCACACAGYTTATGCAATCCTCACCTCATTTCACCCTCTCCTCCTTTGGCATTTCTGTGGTACTACAKATGAGTCACATCAAGGGGCTGACCCAGCTGACAGCTAAACTAAGCTAAAACCCCTTGGTTTTGGTTKAAACTGCTCTTGGGCCCACCTTGTCGTGGGGTTTCTTGAACTCTTCTGAGTTCTGGCACCAAGGAGAAGCAGGAAGTSAATAGTTAGGAGGGGACAGGACTTYAGGAGCAGAACTTTAGAAGGACAGAACTTTCAAACTGTAAAATGTTTGTCAGATTGAAGTGCCTGTGTCACTGTGGCCTCAACCACATGGTGTGTTTGTGGAGTTAATTGCTTGCTCTTCTTTGGAATCTTAGGATATGAGGAGGGATGGATAATTTCTACTGCATTTTGTGTCCTTGGAGATTTTATTCCCTGGAAATGGAACAATTGTCTGCTTGTTTATTGTGCATTAATTGCTACCACATTGGAGCAAGAGGAAAGCTGAACTGTGAAGTGCATGAACGGTTTGAAATGATCTAGAAAAGAGCAGCTGAGCCACGATGATGGCAGCAAATTGAGCTCCCAAGAAGTCTTYATGTGCGTCATGTGCATGATTAATCAGAATGGGCAGATATTCAGAGCGATCATTCATTTTTGCTCTTCATTCCTGAAAATCTGCAAATGTCAAAATTAATCACTTTGAATACAGATAAAGGTCAGATCCCACCAGAGGATCTGTTAGGAGGGATTTCTTTGCACTTAGGGTTCACTGGTGGAACTTGGTGGGTRTTGGGTTCAGGTGCAGGCTCAGGTGCAAGTGAGAACCTCTCAGTTACAGACAGCAGATCTGTAATGGTGCAGGGAACAGACAGAACTGAGATTTAGGTACAGAGAAAAACCACTTCTGAAGAGTTCCTCTGCTACATTGACTTTCAAAAAAACCACTGAGCGAGTATTGCAGTAGACTGTCCTTCTGTTAAAGTAGTGTTCCAGAGCACTTTGCAAGACTGATTTCTACAAATCTAATTCTCCATAARTACTTCATGAAAGAGCAGAGTGATGAATACAGACACCTTTGTGGTTCCTGGAAATGCTCCCAGTGATTCCATGATGTGTCTGAGATGTGCTGCTCAGGGCTGTGAGATCCCTGTTCCTGCACCCAGCACCTCCAGTGGTGCAAATGGAAACCCCCAGGTTTGTTACCTTCAGTTCTGAGCTGCAGGCAGCACAGCACTAAAAATCCAAAAAACATCTCCCTGCAGCCTCACTCTGTGTGCTTAGGCCAGGCAGGGAGCAGCATGWGCAATCCCACTGGTGACACAAATCTCCCCAGGGCAGGAGTCCTTGCAGACTGTCCCAGCTGAACAGTGCAGAGCAGYGACTGCAGGAAAATGATGAGAACCTGAACCTCTGCAGCTTTCATTTTCAAGTGACTTAAAAATGACTAAGTCACTTCACTTGCTAGCTGAAAAAGATGAGTTGAGGTTACTTCTGGACAGAACTTGTATGCCAAGTTTAGTCTTGGCGTGATCTTTTATTGCCATATTTTGTAARTGTGACAAAGTAGAACTTTATGATGGAAATGGTGAGTGACCACAGCAAAAGCTGAGCTGATAGGTATCTTTGAGAMGAAGAGAGCATTGTGTGACAACATTCTGTGGTTTATGTATGTTATGGAAGCATCACACGTTACACAAGCAGAGATTTGGACTGGGAAACCTGTCTCACAGAACTTTCTATTGACATTTGTCTTTGCAGTGATGATTTCAGCTTGGGCAGTTTTCTGTCCAGCTGAAAACCCTTGTTACCAAGCAGTTTGTAGATAGAGTCAAGTTGTAAAAATGAGAAAATGAGTGTTCAGCTCACAAGATCACGGTGCCAGAGGCCAGTGGCTCAGCAGTGGAGATGCAGAGCAAGGCATTCCACAGCCCTSAGCAGATGGTGAATAACCATGTGCAGGAGAGGAGGGATAACTTCTCTCCACAGCAGATACTCTTGCTGAAAACCAGAGCAGATTTTTTTGGACTGTAAAGCTGCCTCACACTGCCATGTCTGCATGATCTTTCTTAGGAGAAAGGGGGTGGTTCTCATATTGACAGCCAGSCAAGTGAATGCAAATGTGTTTTGAACTCTGACTTTTCATGAATTATTTAGATCTCCAGCTGATACAGGGAAGAGCTGGATGAGACTCCTATTTGGCTTCACATGTAAAATTCTCCAAAGAAATTCAAAGACTGTGTTGAGGCATGACAAGAAACACAGCCTTGGCAAATACTTCTGTCCTGTCTTAAATGTCATCATCAGTAATAGTAAAACAACTAATGGAAAAGTAATATATTATCAAAACAATGTATGGGTTGAGTTCTGCACTATATTGGCAAACCACCATATTAGTTTCTCCACATCCACTTAAAATTTGGATCAGCCATTTRTTTTTTAAAAAATTCTATTGTAGGTAGTTGTGCCAAAAGTCCTATACCAAAAATATATCATCAGAAGGTCTGTCTTCCCTCTGTCTTTTGTACACATTAAGATACTTGTTAAAGATGGATGCTTTTCTATTCAGAGCTCTTAACACTCCTTGGAAAAGAAATGAAAAGAAATAAAAAATACCTTTTTTTCAGGGAAGTGTATTCTTGCTGAGACAGTTGACTAAACAAGAAGCTGTCACAGAGCTCCTTTGGGACTTTTTCCTGTAGCCTTTGGTTCGGAAGAGCACATTTATCAGAGGTTTGTGCATCAGAAGGGTACTCTGCGTGTGAAGGGCTGTTTCAACTGACAGCACTTGATTTCTTTATTATTATTATTATTTTTCTTACTTCTGTCTGTGAGCTCTTTTAAGTACATGAACCCTAAAGAACCATCTGTCTCTGAAACGTGCCCAGCCCAGCAGATTAGGAACTCAGAGAACAGGGAATTAAAACCAGATCCCAGTATTTTTGATTTTAACATCTTAGTACAGGATGACTGACCTGGTAAGATTGTTGCCCCTGGGCAGGTAGAGAATGAGTTATATAATATTTTGTTTATAGAGAGTTAATTGTGCTTTTTATSCCAGGATAAAACAGAGGTTCCTCAGTTGTTTTCACTGAATGTCCACAAAGCATCATTACCTGTGGAGTGAAGACAAGCAGTAAACAACACACAGCAAAGCTGGTGGGATGGGAGCAGGGAAACTTTCCACAGACRCGATGTGTCCTGAATTCTTTCATGTCTCTGCAGAACTGTCCAAGACYTGACTCAATATTTTATGGGATTTTCCACCCACCCACACAGCCCCCACTTTATTCCTTTGAAGGGTGGAGGCTGGAGACAGCAGTTTCAGGATTATTGTACCTGCAGYGGAAGGTAACAGAGATTTTTGAAAATAGGTGCTTCAGCACTGTGGTTGCCCTGAAAAAKAAGCAATTCTTGAAACATTCATGTATAGAATATATTTGAGTGATTGATGTGAACRAAGTATTTCAGGTTCCAGTCTGTTTTTACTGTAGAAAAAGCCCATTTTGCAAGGCATCTTTTTATCTTTTTAGAGTGGAATCTGGGAAGGGATTTGCCTTGTTGTTGACAGCTATAAATCTTCATGTGATACCTGTTTTCTAGTGAAGTTATGCGGTCCCAGTGGCATTGTGGAGAGTGAGGAGGATGTTTCAGATCCTTTCAGAAACTTTCCATCCACACCAGCCCATTGCTGTGCCATTGTTACAAAGGAAAAGACCTGCCCACATTTTTGTGGAATGTTTGTTCTCATAGCAGGAGGGTCACAGTGCCAGACAGAGATGGCCTTAGAGCCTGGGCAGTGCCAAGCGTAGAAATTTGGGGATTTTCAGCTTTAGTCCATTCAGCCAGCAGCTTTCTTTCATGCAGGCTGGAGGAAATGAATGTCCCACTTCTTTCCATCTCCATTCTGTTTGCAAATAAATGAATTAGTGCAGGAAACAAGGAACCTGTGGCTGTAGGGCATCCTAGAATGCCATTCCTGGCCTTTGACACACTGGACAGTAATGCAGAAATAAGAAAAGCACAGTCTGCTCTCAAAAAACCAGTACTTTCCAAAGATCATATTTTAAATGTATGGTACATTTAATCTGTCATACATTCCAAGAGAATTTTGTTTTCCTTTGGCCTCTAGGACTGTTTCTGGGGGAGAAAAAAAAATCCCAAATGGTGGGAGAAGCCAACTATGTATAAAACAGTTCAAAAGAAACTCCTACACAAACACAGTGGCCCAGTGGTCTCCTTGCTGCTGACACATTCCATTTGGGTGGATAGTGCTGGAAGAAAAAACAGTGATAATAAATTGCATTTTTTAAAAATTACTGTGCTAATTATAATGGTGGTTTAGAGAGGTCAGTACRTGCTTTTACCAAAACAAGGAAACAACTTCAGCCTAGCACTCTTGAGACAAAATCAGTACATCTGATGAACATTAGGAAATGCTTTTAGGGTAAATTTTTGGGTGTTAGGACATGCATGTGCAAGTGGTTTTGTGGTTGCTATTTCTGTTGAGTCTTCACCTTGAGTTTCCCASTCAGAAATTGCTGCACACTTGGGTCTGTTATCACAGATGTTGGACTGGATCACTTTCACTTGTAARTGAAGGGTGGTGGGTACTTCTTTAACATTCAATATTGGTTCAACCTGCTCTGTTTACAGAATTAGTGGGGGCTTTTCCCCCCTTCAGAAGTACTGGTGTCTTATAAAAACCTGAACAACTTCTTTGGTTAASACATTGGCAATAAAATATTCCAAATGTGCCTCTTGGAGGAGTTTGGCACTGACCAACTTGCAGCTCTCTCAGGTCCTTCAGTGCTTTGATGGCAGCAGGTGCTGGGAGAATGCAGCCCTAACAACTGCCTTGTGGAGCAGGAGCTTTTCCTTTTAATGTTTTGTTGTCTCAATGAAGTCAATGCAAGGCACTGAAATATTTTATAAATCATTCTGTGCTGCAGTAGCAGTCTGGGGAGGCACGGTGAGGAGAGCTGCCTCGTGTTTAATATTCCACTCATAATTGATTTATCCCGTGCTGCTGTCATCCCTCCATCCCCAGCTGAGGCTCAGCTCTGGCACCAAAGGCAGGACTTGTTGGGCTTTGATCCTTCTCTGGCTTCTCAGTTATACAGAGCTTCCCTTTCACGTGGCAGCTCCTAACCAGAGTGGGAGCAGAGTCCTGCWGTTGGATCTGCTTTATTGCAGCCCCTGGCATGTGAACTTAGCAGCATCAAAAGTTCTTCTTTCTGTTTTTGTGGTGTGAWGACTTTTGCATGTGATTTGTGTCTTGAGTCTTCAAAAAGAGGATTAAAATGTGTGATGGTGTTTTGTCCTACATGCCTTATTTTAATTGAATTAAAGAAATAAGTTATAGAAACAACAAGACAGCATCCTTCAGCTTTTTTCCTTCTCCCTCTCTTTCCCTTCTCATGTGTTTAAATTGAATTCTGTCCACARCAAAGTATCTTACAAGGTCATCTTGTGGTCATTATTTATTTCCTCTAATTAACTATTCCATGGTGGGTCACCACAGCCAGATTTCAGAACCAGACAACACTAGTATTTACAAATAAAACATAAATCCCAGTTACTTGAGTCTGATAATGAAGTACAAATAATACACAATGCCAGGAGCTGAAGGTTTTTTGGCCAAAGGGCTTTTGGGTGAAGCTTCTTGCTGAGCATCCAAGTGAAACAAATAGGTTAATTTAGAAGCTACTTGCAACCTTTATGTATTGATTTATTATGCAGCTCTGAATGGTAAAAGAATAAATGAGATATTCCAGTGTTATTTTGGATAGCTGTTCTGTTCTGGGAGTGTCTGCTGACGCTGCTTTGGAGTTTCTGGGTTTTTCATCCTGTTCCTRCTTACAGAAAGTGTGACTGTTTTGAGGAGCTGTTGGTGCCTTGGATCAGTGGCAGGCCCCAGKATGATACCTTTCTGCAGCTCAGTCTTTCCTTATATCTGATATTTGGGACAGAAGGGCTACCCCAACTGCCCAAATCATGGAACCATGAACTTTGTCCCAGGCACTTGTTCAGGAACTGAAATCACCTGCAGAAATCACAGATAGGTGCTGTGGATTTATATCTGGGAAAAGCTTACACATCTGTRTGGGCTTCTGTTTTATTTAATATTCTGAACGTGTCCCATGCTTAACGTAACCACTCTTGAGAGCTCAAAATACATTTAGTTAAAACGTTTTACGGGTTGATTTTTTGGGGTATTTTAGGGGTTTTTTTGTATTATAACTTAACTTCTAACATATGCTTTGAATTATTTGCTCCAGTTTCAAGTCCAGTTTTTCCAGGTCCATCAGCAGAGAGACTTGCATGTGATCTGTAACACTATCCCTTCAAATAGTCTAGTCCCTTAAAATTAACTGAATAGCAAGGCTCAAAAGCTCACATAGTTTCCTTTTAAACTTAACTAAAGGGATGCATATTTGCCCAGCACTGTGGAGAATGACATGATGCAGACTGGTTAAGTCAAACATGAAGGCAGGCACAGCAGGGACTTTTTGGCCTCATGRATTTTTACAATAACAAGTTGTATTAAGCAAACAACGGTGTAACGTGAGGGGTTTCTTATTGAAAAACAAGAGGGGGTGAAAGCTTTTCAATTCCCCTTTTGTGGGTCAGTGTCTCCAGTCAGYAAGTAGGGAACAGACAGATATTTAAAAATAGGTGCATTTCAATTGCATTACTCCTTTTTTTATTTTTTAACTTTGCCGTTGATTGGATCAACTCTTCATTCTATTGTAGGAATGTCATAACTTGACTCTAATGCTTATACAACGCCTTTTGCAATTAGATGATGTAAACCTTAACATATTTAGAGAGGTTCAAGTAATCCCCCTGAGGAGCTAGTCTAGTGAGGGGAGTGAGCTTTGATGGTTTATATTTATAATGGTGGAATAGTTTTGCTTGGAAAGGACCTTTAGGATCTTCTTGTTCCATTCTCCCCCCCTGACTTCCACCAGACCGAATTTCTCAGAGCTCCATCCAACCTGGCCTTGACCCTTCCAGGGAAGGGGCATTCACAGCTTCTCTGGGCAGCTGTGCCAGGGCCTCACCACCATCAGAGTGAAGAATTTCTTCTCCATATCTGATCTAAACCTGCCCTTCTTTTCTTACTGCCATTCGTCCTTCACTCCACAGCCTTGTAGAAAACCTCTCTCTGTCTTGGAGGCTCYTTTAGGTACTGGAAGGGGCTCTAAGGTCACCCCAGAGCCTTCTCTTCTCCAGGCACCATAGCAAAGGTGCTCCTGACCTCTGAACATCTTTGTGGCCTTTGGGCTAATTTGTTTCAGGTTTTATGTTGATCTATCAAGAAGCTGTYAGTTTAGCACCTTGGTGTAAGGCTGAATGCTCAGCTGCAGTCAGTGCGTATGTGAAAACTGATAAATGGCAATTTCAAGAAGAGTTTCACCTTGTTTTCTTGAACTTTGCTGTTTATCCCAATCAGTGACCTGTATCTTGATTCTCTACAGACTACAGAACACTCAGAGATCTGAAACCTGATCTGTTCTGCTAATTTCTGAGGACTTTATGTACTAACACAGAGCATCACCACAGAAATCCTTTGTTCCCTGACCCTTCAGTCCAAGGATGAGCTTACATTTGGCACTGTGTTCAGCAGCAACAGTACCTTGACCATCACTTTATTTTTATTTTTAATTATTTCCTCTTATTTTCCTCCATCTCTCTTGCTTTTTCCAGTTTTTAAGTAATATAAAGATGGTTTTAGTTTTCATAAGGATTTTTGGGTGCAGTATCCTGTGTCCTGTTTGTCTTCCTTGAGCAGCCTGTGGAGTATTTTTGAGGAGCACAAAGTCATCTTTTGTTATCTTGTCCAAACCAAACTTAGTTTATCCTTTATTTTTTTTTTTTGCCTGAAAGGAAATACATGGACAGTTGGTGGCTGAGAATAATTATGAAATTTCTAACTTTTCCTTTGTAAGACAAGACATTACCATCTAAAAGATGAAACTTGCTGCCTTGCTGAAGGTATTGAGACTCCATATATTMATTCAGACTGTTTAACTGTCAGGTCCATGATTCTGTGCAAGACACAAATCCATCTACTGATGCTTTAGARGAAAATGGAAAATTGTATCATATATTTTGCCAGTGGTATTTTTGTGCACATGAGGCCAAAACAAATTTCTCTCAATATCTGTGAGTTTCCATGCTCCARACTGGATGGGAGCATTGTAAAGTTGTTTTAGACCCAGCCATTTCAATTTGCACTGAAATTTTTGCAGAACAATGCCCTTATGTAAGAACCCTTCTTTCAAGTTGCWGACTGCAGCATTCTTAGGAACTGGAAATCCAACAGAGAAAGCATTTGTGGTAAAATTAGGTGTTGAAGTTTATGGAGTTTTGAATGCACCAAAAAAAAAGGAAGAACTGAAAAAAGTGAAAAGAACAGACTGTGTTTGATTACCAGGCTATAAACCTTAGCATGCAGTGCGTAAACGTGGAGGAACAAATTTTCTAACAGGCTGCTGCCATTGTGTGAAAATGGATTTGAGCCAAACTCCCAGATTTGAAACCCCATGAACTTCAATAGGCCCAGACCAATCCTTGGCTTAGGTTGATCTCAAAACATTGCAAGCACAGAAAACAAGTTTGAACATTCTCAGTAGCAGCTGGAGATCCAAAAGGGAAGATTTGTGCAGTATCCATCAGTTTGCACATGCAAGAGGCACATCCGTGCCAACTGAACATTTGCCCCCTTGATCATCATGAGAATGTTTRTTGAGGATCTTTGAAAGCACCCTGCAGGGAATGTTTCTGGCTTGTGTCCTCAGTACTTGAGTCTGTTACCAGCTTATCTCTTTAGTGGAAGGAGCTTTATGTGGCTTCTCTATTTTTCCCAAATGGTGAACGTGCCCATTGTCCCCTCCGTGTCCCTGTGCCACCCCTGTCCTGTTGTGGCAGCAGCTCCCTGATCACACAGTGGTTTCCTGCCCTGAGAACAATTATTTTATTCCAGGTTGAAGCAATACTGCCTTCTGGATGTATCAATTATACCCCGATTATCAATTATACCCGGACCAGCCAGAGAGATTTATATGCCCGTTTTAATCAGCATTGCACTCATTTGTTTGCTTTCCCTATCCCAGCAGAGCTAACTCTGGTTTCCTGTGAGTTGTGCAGCTGCTGGAAAGGGCAATAAGACAGCAGTGTCAGTCCCAGCAGTGCTCCTGCACTTGCTGTATCCCAGGGTGGTATCTGGAGCTGGAGAGGGGAAAAGTTGAACGGGAAAATGAGCTACATGCAATTACCATTTTATGGGGAAACTCGTAAGGGATCCAGCTGGTGGTGGCACTGGGCTGTTAAATGGCTCTTCTGAAATAACAGGAAGAAGAAATGAAAAAATAAAATACACACATSCACTGTTCAGTTAACAGAAGTTGTCAGAGCATCATGGAATATTTCTTATTAATAAGAATGTAAGTGTCGAGTTTAATATCAGATRTGCTTTGTGTTTGTCCCACAAACACATTTAGAAGAAACCTAAATGAACATTTATCACCGAGGGTGCAGGAACACAGAGATAGGAATATTTTATGGTTCTGTGGCAGAGCTGTGATCAGGATCTGCCACCTCCCTGAACTGAGCTGCCTGTGTGACTCTGAGGTGCAATTTATGCCAGTTTGCTCGATTTATTAATCTGTAATTCATTATAATTCTCTATTATAATATATACATATCTATACAKATATATCYATATTATCTATATACATATATAATTATAATGATAATTCTATATATCTTTATTTAGCTATGATTAATSTATAATCCTTCCTCTTTTTAATAGAATTTGATCATAAGATTCTAATAACAAATGTTRTTGTTTGGTATCAAAATCTGTAGTACATTGGCAGAGCTCTGCAAGGTTGACACATGCACGCTGGACTGTTGAAACAAGCTGCTGAAAGAGCTTTGTCATAATATCAGGGCAGCAAACATTTCCCTGACTCACAAACCCCCTRCAGTGATTTTGTAAGTCAGGGCAAAATTTAGAACTCTGTTTRTTATATGGTACATATTTCAAAGACATTGCCAAACAAAAAGCTAAATTTAAAAACTCTGACTTTTGTTGTTGGGGGCTCCAGACATACCAAAGGAACATGTGTCAGCAATTTTAGACTTAGTGGCCACGTAATTGTGAAATATCCTTTTTTTTTTGTTTTGAAACAGATGCTCTTGGATGCTAAAAACAGAGAATTTTTAATTTGCTGTTTGAGTTACATTTACTGTCAGTGCTTTTTGATTAATATTAGCGTGTCTTCAAGAATTTGTATTGGAATGAAAGAAGAAAGTACAGAGAAAACAACTTTTCTTTTGCTTACGTGTATGACAAAGTTATTGTGCCCTGAGAATTGCTTTTAATGGTTGGATTTGACTGGCGTGCTCACATGGACGGCCAATGGTCCTGCAAATATATTCTGTCTTTATTTTCTTTTTTATATATTTCCCTCATTTGTGAATCAGTTTGCCTCCTGCCTAATGGCATTTTATTTCTCGAAATTGTCTGATTAGTTGAAGGGATGGGGAAATAGACTTTGACTATAGAAAATGAGAGAGAGAGAGAGAGAGAGACTGTGTGTGTTAAGGGAAGGGAAGTGTGTTAGAACTTCAGATCCATCCACATTGTGGTGTCAGCACAGCTGAGCTGGGAAATGTGCTGTGAATTCTTCCCAGCTCACACCTGAATCATAGACCAGGATTAATACATTGCCCAGTGCTTTAAATTCAAGCTCTTTTAGAAATTTCTTCCAGGCTTGTTGACTTCTTAACCATCTGGGATACACCTTGGGGATACACCAAAAGACATCTGACCTTCTCTTGGGAGGGGTGGCTTTCCTCCAGAAGGAATTTTCTGGAGTATACCTTAAAACAGAAATGCTGCTGCCTAATTCCTTATCTAAAACATTAATCTTTAAACTATTATGTGATGATTTCATTCCCATTCATGGATGGAAGTAAATATTTAGAGTAATTCTGAACTTAGTGTTTGGCAGTGGGTTTATTTCAGAACTTAATTTTTGGACAGAGACTTTTAGGTCAGTCTGGTGAGGGAGATTTAGAACATACTCTGCATGTTTTCTTTAATTCAGTACAGACAGAATAGGTACCTAATATTGCTGTAAACCTGGCTGGTTACAGCACAGTGAAGATGAGGTTTGTTTGGTGTCAGTTCCTGAGAGATRGCCACGTTAAACATGTGGCTTTGCTCATGTGTGGGCTGTCAGCACTGGTGGCTGGCATTAATTGCCTGGCAGCTGTTCACTGCATTTCTCTTGCCCACTGTCACTTTTGTGGCTGCTTCCAGCCCTTGAGCATTGTGGATCTGGGCCAGCGGGTCATTTCTAGTCTGTGCTGGATTTTGTACTCAGTCATCTCTGAGCACTTGAGCTGTAGCTGTGAAAATCTGTTTTTTGGTGATGAGCAGGATTCTGGGTGATACCCAKTGTCCTGCAATTTCTGGTCTGAACCTGTCTGTAGTAATTAGTCTTCTGTTTTAAATGAACAAAATAATCTGTTGCCCTCTTCCTACCTTTGCACCGCCTCTGTCCTGTCCTCTCTGGAGCTGACTTGGTGACTGTTGTCCCTTTTCTGAGCTCTGCCTGTGCTGTGTGATTCTGGGGGTTGTAGGGAGCAGGGTCTGGCATTGGATTTTACACAGGCTTATCTTGCTGTGTGGTGAATCAAATCATCTACTGATCTGTCTGAAAATTAACTGCAGAAACACCTTGGTCCTGTCAGCTTTGTGTCAACTTTAAAGGGGTTGTGCTGTTGTGACAAATCCTGTAAGTCTCATCATCAGGGAGGGAAGTTTGGTTTAACATGCATCTCCCCATCCTGACAGCTTTAACTGCAAGGTGCTGCTGTGGTGAGAGTGTTCKGGACAGGCACAGGCACAGGAGGAGCAGCTGGCAGGGGTTTGATGTGTGTTGTTTTATTCACAATTCTGGTAGAGAGTGGAGCAAGCGGTCAAGTCAAAAGCTGTGCCTGCTGTCRTTGCCTTGTTTGCCTCCAGGCATTTGACTCTGCCTTGGAAGCTGCTCTTGGGCCAGCCAGAAGAGCCATCACTGTAGTGACTCAGAGTTAGCTTTGCTGAAATGGTTCCTTAAAGCAGCACATCACTGATCCTCCCCTGTGAAACCAGCATTGAGCTTTTTTTGTTGGAATTTTTCCCCTAACTGGGCTGATGGCATTCAGCTTATAAACTTATCTTAGTTTCTAGTAAAAATTCATGTACTGAACACCAGTTACTCTCCCTGGCATTTCTAGGGCGAATCCTGGACTTGAAGACTGGGACAGTGAAGAAAGAGGGTCAGCAGTCCTCGATGAGAATGTGCATGGGATCCAGGCGTTCTTTCATTTGCAGGATGAGGTATGCACTTCCCCTGTATCCCATGATCTTCCAGCCCTATCTCAGATCAAACKTCAACCATTTTGTTGCATTATAATTTGATTACAAACCAAAGCTCTAATGACACACTCTCATGAAGCATTTCTAGAATATTTGCTTTTGGAACTGGAGTAAAACTGAAACCAGTCTTCCTTTACAGTTACTGACCAAACAGCACCTCACTGTAGTTATTCTGAGCAGTGTGGGCTGTAGGTTGCTTTTCCCAGAGAACTTCACCCTTGGAATGTCAGCCATTGTCTTTTCTACTRAAGTGACTCAAATCGACACTTTGGGAACAAAGCTTTCGCAAGTGTAATGAAAGCCCAGCTCTGTGTATTTTTTCAGCAAACCAATAATATTAAAAGAATCTTGAAGATAAACAGGAATTCAGTTGCAAACTTGCCAGCTATGTAGGAATTAACCTAAGCCTGGTATGAATTAACCAGATGTCAGCTGGCTGATGCTAGATAAATGAGTAATTGTTAGAGAGTTTTTAATTTGCAGTTTTCCAACTTCTGCGTTGTTTGGGGTTCTTTAAAGAGATTTCTCTGCCCAGTCCTTTTGCACTGCTCTTGTTTTAGTGCTAGCAGGTTAAAATGCCTGTTGCTATTGCAATGAATTTCTGCCTGTGGTTAGGAGGGGAAAGTACATARTTGCATCAGTAGGCTGTGTCCAGTATCAATGCTGAAAACAGCAAATGCARAATTCACTCTAGAATGAAACACACAGAGCAAAATATTGGACATATTAAAGTACAGATAACTGCACTTTGGTTATGTGCTGGATTTTTTCCAGTCGTGTGAGGGTGCTGAATGTGTGGATCTTGTAAGGTGTTTATATTCTTTATACCTGCAAGATCAGAATTCCGAGCTGTAGGATCTTTTCCCCCTTAACTGGGAGGGAAGAAATGCAGCCCAGCAGGGCAGCACTGAGAACATTGCTTTTTCTTCCTCCCAACATCATGTTAGGAGCACTTGTTTGTGCARAGAACACCAGGCCTAATGTCCTGTTTGCAGTTGTTCCCCAGCTTTCAAAACAACTCAGATTGCAGTTACTTCCCAGCCCTCTGATTCTGTAAACTCCAGTGCATGACAGTGATATTACACATGCCAGTAACCCCACTGTTTTTGTATTTCTAAATTTTATTTTAGTTGTTCATTCCTTCTCCTTGGCAGTGACTGATAAGAAAAAAAAAATAAAGGAATAAAAAGAAAACTTTCTGGGAAGAATGAGCCTCAGATAATGTGAACYTTCCTTGTGATTGCTTCTTTTATTGTAGTTATTATTTTCCCATTGAAAATGAACTGCTTTTACCCTGCAAACTATTTMCTCAGCTTCAGATGGATTGTTGAAATTATACAGTTAGGCATACTTACAAATATCACAAAATACTCATGAACAAGTGTTAAAGTTTCTTGACAGTGTAAATAGTTTGATCTTGCAAACATTGTCTTAATGTCTACAAACATTGTAGCTGGTGTGTGGCAGTGGAATTTTTCTGTCCAGGGAAGCTCCAGGAACCCKGAGATTGGTTTGTGTGGGAGTCTGACATATTTTTCTCTAATGTTTTATGGTATTTTGAAATGTGTCTGTCTTTTAGCCACCACTGGGATATCAATTTCAAACGGTCTTTGGGTTGGGGGAGTGTGGAAGGGAATCTTTCTCCAGTCTCTTTCATTTTTCTAAAATAAGGAAAATATTKGTAGCACACTTAAAAAGTTCAGCTTTATGTTCTAAGAAAACACAACTATGCAGCTTTTTGGCAGAACTAAATATCCATTATTGTCTACTTATATATGGTAATTAAGATCTCAAAATGCATTTTTGTTGTGTGTARTTACATTCATTTTTGAACCTTTTACAATATGAATTTGCTTTTAGGTGTGGAAATGCTCCTCTGGATCATTTGCCTCTGAACAGAATAACCACCATGAGAAAAAGATACAGGTACTGTCACTTCATTTACCACAAAGCAGCTGTGGTTGCCCTTGGCACTCTCATTTGCCACTGGGCTAATGCCCACTGCAGGAGTGTTTCCTGGTCCTGCACACAGTGGATCTTTTTTGAAAACAAAATCCCTTTGCACATCTCACTGAAATTCTTTATCTTACACCAGCTTCATCTCTAAATTAATCTTCAGTATCTTTCTCAGAGAAATATCAGAGAAAATAAGCCCAGCTTGAATAGCAACATAACAGAGCTGGAGGTGTGCAGAGCTCTAGGTTGGCACTTGGGTGTTTCCAACATAACTTACAAATACCGGTAAATTGTTGGTAGTCACAATTTGAAACAATAAAGCTATTGTTTGTTGTTCATTTAGGAATGGCCTGGGCCCAGTGAAAGAAGGTGAAGCACAGTATGCTGTTGTCCAYTGCACTGGCTACATCAAGGCTTGGCCACCAGCAGGTTTGTGTCCCTTGTGGAAGGTGGTGTGCACCAAACTGTCCTTGGGACAGCTGAAAMCCTGGCTCAGGTTTCCTTGCTGCTAGAAAAATGGGAATTTCAATGGGGTAACTGATTAAAGCTCACCTTGAAAAGCTTTTGATATGAACAAATCAGCTGTTGTTACTCAATTTTTTGTGGGACACCCTTCTCAATTACATTGTCGCAGAGCAACTGTAGCATTTGCCATTAATGCAGGATTCCAGCAAATGGGACCAAAAGTTTTCAACCTGATAMAACAACATAAAAATGGTCTGATTTTAAAAAGATGGACACAAAGCACTCTAGTATCTCTAGAAAACACCATTTAATGCTTTTACACTCATGTACTGTGCTGCAAGCACCTGTATATGACAATGTGCAATTTCAGTTCAGGCACATGGGTGTTCACAGTGGTGAGAMTGTTCAGTATTTGTGATAAATTCTCTTTTGAGGCTGTTTTTTCTGGGAATTGTGTCTTGGCATATGGCTTTGATCTACGGAGAAAAACATTTACCTGCTGGAACTCAGTGTTACATATGGGAATATTTACCTTTGAAAMATTCAGAGRGGAGACAGTGGAGCTCATCCAGACCTCATTTTGAGCSGGGTTACTCGACCTTGGCGTTTGCAGGAGTTGAAGAGTTTGTTTACAATGTGACAGTGCCTGCTGGCATCAATCAAACCAGGAGCTGTCCTGCYCCTTTGTGGTTGAACACCTCGGCCATAAATCACATTGATGCAGGGATTATGAGTCCTAAGAGGTGGTTTGTACCAAATGTGTGCAGATACCAGCACGCAGATGTGAACTTCTTGTTGGTTTTCTGCTGAAATGCGGTTTTGGAAGCAGAAGAAAACTATGCTTTAATAGGAGTCAAGATGTTTCAATTTTGCTTCTATCTCAAAAGAGTGAGAGCACCGTGTGTGTAAAGTGCTCTGAAAATAGATTTTTTTTTTCTTTTTGCTTTCTTCCCCAAAGAGATTTACTTTCCTATTGGTAATTCCAAACATAATTACATTCCTCGTTGATATACAGGAGCTCTCCTCAGGAAGGTGTAGGTTAAGTAAGATTTTGTTTAGTTTGAATAAGGGATGCAGCGTGTTATGGGATGTTTAAAGAGGTCTGACTGTTCAGGGGTGTGTTGAGTTGCAGATGGTCAGGACTAGGTCCTGGCATTGGCAGTGTTTATCCTTCAGCCAGCAGGTCTGCAGGACAGGAGCGTGGGATTAGAAGGATTTTGTGGATTTTTGGGTGCCCAGTGGCCAGGGATCAATCCCGTTGCAAATCCCATGGGTGTTGGTGAGGTCTTTTCCCCACTCTGCTTTCCCATGCCTGAGAGCCTCTTTAATCTTCAGTCCTCATTACTTTATGGGAAGCTTTTATTTGACTGAAGGTCAAATGGGAGTTTTGTCCCTTGTGCCTCTGTCCCTCTCCAGTGTCCTGKTGCCTTTCCAGAAGGAGGAATCCTGTCAGGACTTTGCAAAGACAATCCAGCCCACTTCTACTTGCCATTCTCACAGTGCATTCTCTTCACCCTTGTGACTTTTCTCTGCAGTTGTTCATGTTTTCACTTTGCTTCTCCAGATGTAGGTCACTGGCACTATTCATTCTTGTTTCAGACAAGATTGTAGTGATGGATAACACAATATTTCCTGGCTTGCCTGGCAGTGTGGGACACAGCATCCTTCTCTTTTGTGTGGGGCAYCCTGCAGGCATCCTAAGTCACCTGGAATAAACAGATACACAGACCWGCTGCCTTTTTCTCAGTTGTCAGCTGCTGATCTTGCTTTGAATTGGGTGATGTTTCAATTAGGAATATCAAGTTCCMTCCTATTTCTGTTGCTTTAGCTTATGACTGTTACTGTTCCCCAAGTGCATGTTTCTGTGTTTAGTAATGTTGGATTTCATCCCATTTCTATTACTCCACTTCTGAGAATCACATGGTGCTCCCTTATGATATCCCAGCTCTCCTCCACAAYGTTAATGCCTCCAAACTATAGCACAATCCTGAGGGATGGTTTTGATTTTGACAGCCTTGTGTGGAATYTCAGTGGTCTTTTATGTTACCATCCAAATTGTTACTCATGTTAGTCACGTCTGAGTGCCTTTTTCAGAGCACATAGCACTGATTTGGGGTTTTTTTCATGAGTGTTTATTTGCCCTCCAGTCTTCCCCACTTTGTGTTGGTGACTGTCATGTATCCATTGACTTTCAGAGTTTAATGGGAATATCTATGGGCTAGATTTTYCCCCTATATGTTTGAGTAGATAAGTGACAACATCACTGCATTTGTTCTCATTTCCAGTGATAATCCAACCATAATCTGCAAAGCAAATGAGATAACCACAGCAGTAATGGAATTTGCCAAGGCTTCTCTACTCTRTAATAAAATTACTTTGTTCAAATCAGCAAGCCCTGCATTGTCTCTGGATTCTTAGGAATAAATGGGCTTGTGCTAAATCACAGCTGCTTAAAAATTCCACGATCGAAAAGATAATTTTCATTTATTTTTCTATTGCCAAGTGGACACTCTAATGTAAACTSCAGATCCTTTTCTTTCAAAGCATGCAGCTTGTCGTGCATTATATAGTTAATATAAAATACAAAGTGTACTTTCATAAGCAAAAGGACAAATATTATCAAATGCCCTTAGTCTGCACTTTGTCTCATTTGGTTAGCACTTGGTATTTTCTCTTTCTGGGTTGAATTGCATTGTCTGTGGCCAGTGTTAAGTTGTTTTAGTCCACGTGGATAAAACCATCTGTGTTGATACAGAAGTACCCAGTCCTGCTCTGGGATCATTACT
Organism: Malurus melanocephalus; assembly: GCF_030028575.1. NCBI lineage: Eukaryota > Metazoa > Chordata > Aves > Passeriformes > Maluridae > Malurus > Malurus melanocephalus. The sequence continues at coordinate 2,451,241 of NW_026623290.1, forward strand.
AGTGGGGCAGACAATTTGACAGTGCTGCTGCAGTGAGGAGTCTGTGCAAATCTGAGGTAATCTGAGTACTTCAAGCAGGTGAAAATGAGTAACCTACAGACAGCTGGTGGCATATTTTAGGGACTGGGTTTGTTGTGTTAATGCTCAGGTTCAGCATGAAAACACTTTTACATCTCCAGTTTACCTTTGGAGCAGCAGGGCTCATGTACTGGCAGACCATCTCCAGCCCCTTTTTCACTGAGAAAGGGGAGAAAAAAACACAGGAAGCATCATGCATTGCCCTCAGTTCAGTCTGTGTGTTAATGTTCTGTTCATTTTCCTCCATTGTGCCTAAAAAGACAGATAAAATTAAGATGCCAGGCAAAACCTGGCATAAGACACCTACACACTCATATCCACATGGATTTTATRTGTTATCCTCAAGTAATCAGGTGGGAAAGTCAAAGGAAAGAGGAGTCAGRTATTCAGATGGATGTTCCAGCCAGTCCTGTTGGGTGTTTGAATGAATAATGAGAACAAAGCACTGAATTATTTCAAATGAGGTAAAAGGACCTTGTTTGAAACTCTGTGAGCAGCAATTCCAGCCTTTGTCCCTCTGTTCCCAGCAAAGCAGCACACATAGAACTTGTGATCCTCAGCCTAGACAGTGCTTCATGTTCATAACCAGTCATAAAACTGAGAAGTGCTGAGCTTCTCCTGGGCTTTTTTCCCGTTTTTAACTTAAGCAAGATTTGCTTTTCTTCTGTGTTTTTTTCACCTCTGAATATCTCATTCCTGGAAGGAAATGAGTCTTCTGTGGTCCATATGATATTTTCCTAATAGGTTTGTTTTGGTTTTTGGTTTTTTTTTTCATGCCATAAGATTTGTTGGAGAGAGAAGATAAAGTCTGTCAGGATGTTGGTAGATTTCTGTAAATCAAAGCCAGGATCTGCAGAAAAACACATAGTGAAGGAAAGACTCAGATACATGTTTCGAAAACATCCAATAAAAAGTCACTGAATAATGTTAAATTCAGATAATGTTGAAATCTTTTTTTAATCTTTGGTTAAAAAAGAAACATTTTAGTCTTCCAAGTCAGACTTACGGTAACATCTTAACCACAGCATGCCAAAGCTGTTAGGTTATTTTAAAGTTTTAGCCAAAATCTGGACATTTGTGCAAAGTACTCCCTTGTCCAATACAAAACAAAATAGTTGCTTGAATATTCCTTGCCGTGCTGTCATCTTTAAGGCTTTATTTATTTTTTTAAAGAAAGATGAAATTAGTTTTTATTGGGATTTTTCATGAGATTTTTATCCTTGGTATGCTCTCCACAGTTTTTTTTTGTGCAAGCCTTTTTCCATTGTTTTGTATGGGAGATAAAGTCACACAGTGCAGTTCTTCCCTGGCAAGTAACTCAAAAACAGTTCTGATGGAGACAAGCTTTAACAGGGGATTGGTAGTGAYCACTGGACACTCAAATTCCATCTTTCTAAAGAATTATAAATAATTTGTTTTAGTGTCATGAAATAAAACCATAAATCCACTAGCGTTGTTCTTTGACAGAAAATACGGGGCAGAAGGGTAGAGGAGGAAGGCAGAAAATTAAGCATTTCTATTGTTAGAGCCAACTGGAAACTCATTGGGAAAACGAAAAAGTTCCTTAAATCCACCCCAACACATGCTGCTGCCCTGTGGGAAGCTTTTTGCTGGTGTAAAGGACTCTTGGAAATTCAATCTAACCTCTGACAGCACAGCATTCTATTTGTGATGCTCAGTTGCAGCTTGGCCGTGCCAATTGTTGATATGAACTCAGGCAAGCCCAGCRCTGTGTTTATTATTGGAGAAGGGTGTATATTTGGTGTTGGGAAATAAAGCCTCTCRCAGGGTTACACACAAAGAATGTGAAGAACTGCAGTGTGTTTGTTTTGTTGATGCCCCCTGAAGATCAGTTTTGTGGCTGCATTCCTCCAAGCTCTCATGACYTTTTTTGGAGGTGATGATGGTACTGGTTGATGTTAAGGAGCAATATTAGGTTGTGTTAAGAGCTGGACAAAGAGGTGTTGGACAACAGGAAATGTGCTAAAGCAAATGTAAATCTCATCTACAATTGCACCTTCCCATATAAACACACCCAGAGTGTGGAATATTTGAAAATATCAGCTGAAGAATAAAGAAAATAATTTTTCTCTCTGAAATGGCTGCCAGTAATAGCACCTGCATTGCAGAGAAGCAATCATTTTGTCATATTTTTTCTCTAGGTGCTTTAGGAAGGGGTTTGCAGTCCACTAGGTCATGTATTGATTAATTCCAGACAGATTGGTTTTTATTCACACCGTGTCYAGTGGCATAACCCACTTAATACATTTTCTGGTGTGCTGTACARTCTAAATGTAATCCATCTTGGACAAAAGGAAAAAAAAAAATTAGAACAACAGCCTCCTTTTGTAAACAGTGACATCAGAAGTAATGTTTCTTAGCTGTGTTTAATTTTGGAGGTTGTTTATGTTACTTTGATTTTATTTGAGCAGTAGCAAGCATGGACCAAGTTCCTAAAAAGGAAAGCATTGTTGAAAGCTGCAGAGAAAAAGAGATTTTGCACAGCGGAAGCTGTCCAGCTGTATCTTTGCTGTCCTTTGCAATACTCTGTGCCACTAAGGAAATGACTGCAAAAGCTTTTGAGGTCAAGGGAATATACCTGAAATTTGTCCTTTTCAAGTGRAAAACTCCATTTGAAAGGGATCTTTTGGTTAAGGTTATCAACTACAGTGCCTAGAGTTGTGTCCTTAAAAGAGCACTTGTTAGATGGGACAATAATGCTYCTTATTTGTAAAACTCTTGAGACACCTTGATAAAATTCTAGTTATTCATAGGGRACTGCAAAAGTGTTGTGCCCCCCAGATTGGGAAATTAATTGAAGAACAAGTTTGAATGTGTTACACAAGAACATGGGGCATTTTCTTTCCTACTTTGTTTATTTTATTTTGTTACATAGTTCAAAAAAATAGGGCCAGAAAATACCTGTAGAGTGCTATTTGCAAACTGATTGTCAGATAAGAATAAATTATTTTGATACAAAATGACATCCTTAGAGATGGCTCCAGTTCATTCAGCAGCATTTTCAGAGGTGTCATTAAGAAAGGGATGGACTGTCATCCTCTGCACTGTCCAAAGATTGACTTACACTGGGGATTATAAATTTAGAGAATAAAGTGGTTGTTGTTTCAGAATTGGTAGCTGCTTTGCACTTTTAAGTGCTTCTCAAATGATTCACTGCCTGTTATGACCAAATTCCTTAAAAATCATTGTGAAAGAGTTTACAGATCACTTAAAACAGGGCAGTGGTGTCACTCCTGGAAGACGTTTCTGTGAGTGTTTTATACGAACTTGGTATCTCAATACTCCAGTTGGGAAACAGCCTTAACTAAAGGCAAATAAGCAGTAATCTGAATGTTCCTATTTATGAAGCACTGAGATGGAAAATAGTACACATGTATGTTGTGAAATTACTCCTGTGTTTGTAGTAGTTACTCCTGTTACACAACCGGAACGAGCACTGTTAGCAAAGCGTTTTTGTGTCTTTCAACGTAACGGCCCAGGTTTAGTTATACAAAAAAGCAAAACCAGCTGTTGAATATGAGCACAGAATTAGTTGGTTTTTTTTAAGGCTCATTATAAACTATTATTCACAAAGAAAACTGAACATAATGTGCATTCACTGACCATATKAAGTGACCCCGTGGTTCCATAACATGCTGGTGGAGCAGCACTCATGGAAATRTTAACGTTCATCTCAGTGAATAATGGGATTTTAATATCTGCTTTGTCTTCAGCAGCCAAAATTGTTGTGGTTGGTGTTGTGCATATGTGTCTGAGGTATGTAGGATTGAGCACAACTGAGAAGGATCGTCTGATCTGAACCCAGAAATAAAGACTGAATCCTAGAGRAAAAAATAAGGTTATTTTGTAAGACATAGAGCATCTAGAAAAGTACAGAGCCAGGAGAGCAGCATCTCTGTTTATCCCAATTTCCTGATTATAACAGTATTTGTTATCATTTACTCCAGGAATGACTATACCAGAAGAAGATGCTGATGTGGGACAAGGTAGTAAATACTGCCTCGTGGCAATAGGAAGGCTTCAGGTAATGCCAGTCTTTCCATACATAAACTATTTCTGAAAGCATGATCACTCTTCTGCTTCAGTTATAAAAGTTTTACACACTATTTTGSTACTAGAGTGTCACTTTTAAACTGCTTCATTTTATAAAGTGCCTTGATGTCTTTGCAGTTAGTGACTTTCTAAAACATGCCAACAGAGGGAAATGGAACAGTGATTTTGGTGCATTTGTGTTTTAATCCAGTAACAGCAGCAGAGATGCTCCTGCACATGAGTGTGTGCAGAGCTGCCATTCTTTGGGATGTAGGGCTGGCATTCTGTGGGCAGTGAGAAACATGGCAGTGCAGGTGCTGCAGGTGGGGTTAAAGTGCCTCCCAAAGCAGTGATATGCTCCTGCCATTTGCCCATTCATTCTCTCTCTCTGGCTAATCAACTGCTTGAAAAACTGTGATTGCAGGAGTTATTGTGAAAATGGTAAAGTAGTCAAGAGGCACTTCAGAAATCATGGCTTTATTCTCAGCACGTATTGTGTTGTGCATTCAGATGAGATGTGAGCTGAAGGAGCTGGGAGAATAAAATTTTACTTGGTTTTTTGTGCAGACGGTTGCAATTCCTGCAGTGTGTTTCCTTTGTGCATTGCTGAGCAGAGTTCAGCAATCTGAGCTGAAACAGTCGAGGTGAATCTCCTTCACCACAGCAGGGATGCTGATTTTKATATTCCTGCTCTGGGAATTGTGCCATGGGTGACATGTTTGAGCCTCTTGCACGATCTCCTGCACTCGCTGCCATCTGCTAGGAGGGCAGAGCCTCCTGCTGCCAAGGTGGAGTGACCCTTTCACGGGTGCCAAACCCATCTCACCTGAGCTGAGCACCCTGCAAGTGTTGGCATTCCTGCAGARTGGCTCTCCATGGCCATGGCAGAGCTGCAGAAGTACTGCAGGATGGTTTYTAGGTTAATCATGCTTTCATAATCAAGAGTAATATATTCCACTAATGGAAAGAAGGAGGTTTTGAGGGGTTYATATGTTACAGCTTCCAAAGAAAGATGATTTCCAAGTAATGTAACAACGTCTGTTACATTAGAAGAGCCATTGGGATGTGAGGAAGAGCAGGAGGAGGCTCTGTGGTGGGTTAAATCACAGAGGAGTCAGGGTGCACRAAATAAAAACTCTTGTTCTGTAACAGCAGGTTGAAGTCTTGCATATGRTTAACTGGCTAATCAGCTCTAAGTTAGCAGAAAAAGAGATTTTGCTCATTTTGCACTGTTAGCAGAGAGCTCTGGAAGTAAGGAAACCAATGGTCTCACGTGTAGCTCCAGTAGGAAAGAATGGATGTGAAGTGGCCTGATAGCACAGATTTCAGGCAGAGAGCTGAAAATGCATTGTTCTCTCTGGTGASAATTGAGAAATATGTAGAGAGCTGTGATTTTTGTTATGAGCAACCACTTGCTGGTGTAATATCCCCTACCTCAGCCTCTGGAGGACTTGGTTCAGACTCTRTGGATGTTTCAGGTGAGATTCATGTCACCTGAAACATGAGTTTTAGGAGCAGCCCTGTTGGTTATGTCTGCAGATAATGGGTTGGGTTCCTGTTCTAAAATGAGAGGACTGCAGTGTCCTCTGCAAGTCTCTCATTCTTGGTTGGCAGAGACAGGAACCACCGTGTGCTGCACAGGGATGAATGCAGCTGGACTCACATCCTCACTGTATCCTCCTTCTGGGCAGCTCCTGGTGTGTTTGTTCCTCTGCTGTGTTGTTAACAGATGCCATGGGGTGAGATATTTGCCCTGCAGAGCGGCCCAAAGGCTGCTCTGTCATTATCTGTGCTGTTGCTTTATTGATGATTGCCCTCAGTAGTTAGCCAGCAGATTCTGTTCTTCAGCTGAGGAATCCAGTTTGGCTGGAGGTGACWGTTTTGTGTCCTTCCTTGGCCCCAGGTGACCAGCTCTCCAGTGTGCATGGACATGAATGGCATGTCTGTCCCCACGGAGTTCCTGTCCAGGCACAACTCTGATGGAGTCATCACCTTCGTGGACCCACGGTGCATCAGTGTCATTGGCTACCAGCCCCAGGTCTGTGACCACTGCCACGTGGAGAATGGGCTGAGCTAAYGGAGAAAATTCCATTTGCAAACAGCAAATATTGGTAGCTGATAATTCATACATCATGCACTGTTTTTCTTTGCTGTCCGTGCCTCTCTTTATACCTTTAAATCTGATTAAAATTCTAACAGCAGCGTGCTCTGAACCTTGCACAGCTTTCCATGAAGACATTTCTGTGATAGAAAGTTAACAGGGCTTGGAGAGAGTTTTAGTCCTGTAGACCTTTGATTCTGCCAGTCTCTTGAACAGTAAGCAAACATAATTTACAGCATCTATTTTCCTTTAGGCTTACATCTGCTCCTCTGAACAGGAGGCTAATACAGAGCTGAGTGGAATAGTAAATGAGCCACAGCTCTCCCTCCCTCAGATGGCTCCCAACAGTTGCAATTTAGAGGSAAAAGTAATTCCTTGTTCATTTGCTTTTCAATATATTTTTAATAGCTTTATAATAACTGCTTTTACAAAAATTAGTGCCATAAAGTAAGCTGTRGTAGTGGATGTCACCAGGATTGGAAAATCACTTAAATATTTTTATAAAAACGTGATGCCTACAAATGCAGTTTGTGTGGTTCATCCCTGATTAACTGAGTTAAGGGTGGTAGATGTTGTGTCTGCAAGAATTGCTTGTAGATCAGCACACRGATTTGTGTTGTGGTTTGGGATTTTTACACATCTTTACGTTTTATTYCAGGATCTTCTCGGAAAAGATATTTTAGAATTCTGCCATCCTGAAGATCAAAGCCATTTGCGAGAGAGCTTCCAACAGGTRCTGTGTCCTGCTCCTTTTGTTCAATACTTTATTATTTTGTTATTATTTTGACCACAGAAGTAGTTTTTATTTTGTAAAGGTATTTCTTTTGTTTTATGGAGGAGAAGGCTGTGGCAAGATACAAAAGTATTGGTCAGTTAGCAGTTCAGGTAGTTTGAACTGCAGCATGTGTTAACAGTATATTCAGAAATAAATATATATTTTGTTTGCCTTTTATAAAARAAAATAATTTTTGCTGCACAGGATGAGCTGTTCTGGAGATACCTGTGTTGATCCCACTATGTTAAGTGGTAACCAAAACTATTTACCTTGCAAGGTGAGCTGTTGATTTGGAAGATCTTCCATCCCTCTGTGCACTGGATTGTTTGTAACCGAGTTCTCTGCCAGCACAGATGATTTTTGATGTACTGTAAAGGAGCTCCTTGTACATGGAGCTTTCAGCTCTAATTCCTTGTACATGGAATTTTCAGCTCTAATTCCTTGTACATGGAATTTTCAGCACTAATTCTTTGTACATGGAACTTTCAACACTAATTCCTTGTACAGTAGCAGTATGATTGGGGCTGTTATTTCCATCATGCAATAAATGGCTGAAGTAAACAGTCTTTGCTTTCACCAGGTGGTTTTTATTTCCAAAGGGTATAAGAAAGTAAAGTTTAATCACTGGCTTTGAAATTTTTGGTGCTGGTTTGTTTGTGTGCTCTGTCCTAAGACAGTTCAGGTTTTTCCCACCAGTGATCTCTCTGCTTTATATATTATTACAGAATTACTGTTTGCTTAATGGAGGTTTTAATGTAACAGATCACTGCCATGTGTTTTATTATTGTTAGTTTGGACTTAGAAATCTCTTAATTAAAAAGGTAACTGTGATTTCAACTAAACTCTTTTTCCTTTTTTTTTTTTCTAAAGCCTGAAAACCTGACACTTCTAATTTGCTGACAGTGTCAGAGCCAGAGTGCTGTGTAACAGAGGAGGGAGGGAGGGTTTTGCAATTTTTGGTCGATTGCCAGTGCCTATCTCAGAGTTTTACTTCCTCAGGAAGATAAATTCATTCATCAGGGTGGGAAAAATCAGGCCAGAGTAAGATATTCTCAAGGCTGAGATGAACAAACACAGATTAATATCAAAGAGTCCAGCATACAGCTGGTGGGTACCCAGTGGGACACTTTCAGATTKCACACTTCTACACCAGCTCTGTGGTTTCTACCCTGGGTGTGGTAGCAGAAAATTGCTGATAAAAGAATGTCGCTCAGTGAACTCAGAAAAACCCTGTAAAAGCATTTAAAAAACCCCAATAAAACCAGCCAAATGTCATTTACTTCAGTATGATTTTAAACTTTCCTGGGCTTTGCTAAAGTTTGTTGTGTCTTCTGTTTGCATTCCTTCCATTTAATCCTATATCCAGTTGATCAATTTGAAATGCAAACCTCTGAAGAAAACAGGATTGGCACATTTTTCTTAATCCAGTTGCTTGTCCATAAAGACAGAGGGTAAATAGTGGCACTTCTGCTATTAGAGTATACAGGCTGCAGATAGCTAATAAAAAGTGAATTCCAGATGTTAAAGATTAAGAATCCACAAGATGTGGCATTTATTTGCAGTAGACCTTCCCTTTCCTTCCTTGAGGCAGCCCTGAGATAGCTTGGTGGAAAAGCTATAAAATACAGAGATAGGCCAGGTGAGTGCCAGCTGAATRATTTAAAACCGTGGAAGTTTTTTCTGGCTTTAACCTGAGATTGTTGAGTAACACATAAAATGCAGTTGCATTTCTTTGAATGTACTTTGATTGGCTGCTGCTTAATCCTCACTTGATGCCTGACTGAACAAAGGTTCAGCTACCAAACCTCACATCTGAATTTTTAGTTATAATGTAGTTCTAAGTGGGCTGTGCAAGCAAAGAATTTGCCCTGTATTTTCATTAATACTGTTAAAATGGACAGTGATTTATTTCTCCATTCAAACACTGTCTCACTCTTTTATTTTTCTTATGAACCCAGAAGAGYTTCTTTTTAGCAATTTGCCATCCTGGAGAGTCTTTTGATGTGTTTGAGGCAGGAGGTGGGGACAAGCCCCTGATGATTTCTAAAAAAACAAAAAAAATAAACACCGTTGTGTTTAAGCATTTTCCTAAAGGTTGTTGCTGATTTATCACATATATTAAATGTATAGCTGGGTATCCAAGGAGAGAAGCAGACAACCTTAAAATGGCTTTTCTTGTAGGCTTTGSTTTAGCTGCAGTGATTGGTTTATGGTTTACTTATAAACATTTAGAAGATCCTCAGTTTGGTTTCTGTCAGTCTCTTGGTATTACACATTAAAACATTCTTAAAGATTCTGTGTTGAGATAACAGCATGATCTGATGTCCTGGATCTGTATTCTTCTTATAAACAGACTGGAAAATGGCATTTTATGTGACAAAGCATGAGGATTTCAATCAGAAGGAAATAGCTGTAAACAGAGATAGGATTAAGAATTTCTCTGCTGTGTCCGTAGCTTTYTGTAATTCAGGTTTAAAATGTAGCAGTTGCTGCTGTTGAGTGTTCATTTGCCCAGCAGGAAGCAATCTCCTTTTATTAACCTTTCCAAATGGCTTTGCAGGTGGTGAAGCTGAAAGGTCAGGTGCTGTCTGTGATGTATCGTTTTCGCACCAAAAACCGCGAATGGATGCTGATCAGAACCAGCAGCTTCACATTCCAGAACCCTTACTCYGAYGAGATCGAGTACATCATCTGCACCAACACCAACGTCAAGTATGTGCCTTTTTGGGTGCTCTCCTGCCTGGTTTTGAAGGAATTCTGATCATTCTTTTTGGCTGTAAAGCAAATCCTGTTTTTTTAATCGATCCCTCTGTTTGTCTCTCCAGCGCAGGCTGTAACAGGGTTTTTCTGCATCAGGAGATCTCCCAGGGTAGCTGTTTATCTGTGTCATTATCCTGTGATGCTGCCAGGGCCTGGCTGCTCTGGGAGGGAAACGTCACTTATCTGTTATGTCATTAGACAAGGCCATTGATCTCAGTCCAGGCTGCCTTGAGCTAATGCAGAGCTTCCAGCAGCACAGCAGCTGTCCTGATACTGCAGGAAGGTTGGCCTGACTCCTGAGCCAAAAGAAAATTCMGTGTCCCTGTTCATTGTGATCATACCATTCTGCAGTTCTGGGCTCTTCTGCCTGAGCTGTGTCCACTCTGATGACATAACGAAGCTGGCAAAAATGATTTCCTGGTAGGTTTGAGTGGGAAGGGTTCCCACTTTAGATTTAATATTTAGATCTGATAGAATATCCCTAAGTATGGGGATGATCCAACTCCTTATCTTAAGAGGGAAATGAAAACATCCTGTCTTGGAATTAATATTTTCAGAAATCCTTTGGCCTCTTAGGAGGAGGTCATGCTCAGAKTTGGTGGAGGTTCATCACCATGGACTGAGCAGAGATGCTTTTGGAGCCTGCTGAGTTCTCAGCCAGGSACTGCAGATGCTAATCCAGCCTTGATTGCTTTATAGTGTGGGGTTTTTTTAATAAATGTTTCTTCTTTCCAACATAAACTTTAATCTATTCCCAAAACTAAATCTGCTTCTGGTCCAACCAAAGATTTTTTTTTTTGCCAAGTCTTCAGCTGAGAGGAGATGATTGGGTTTGAGATCCCAGCCTGTTAGAGGGTATATTGGAAATGCTGAATGAGATCTCCACTGCAAAATCAAACCCTTGGGGCTTTGGCTGTGCAGTTTGGAAATGTTTCTGGGCATTCCTTGTCTTGTTTCTTTGGACATGGCACATACYTGGACTGGAAGGGCTGTGCATTCACTGACATGAAACCCAGCRTCACAATTGTTTTCCTCCTTTTTTTTCTGTGTAGCCAAAAAATTTGGCTTAAACTGAATAGTGAAGCTCATTGAAAACAGGCARATGTGTCTTGAAGTCAGACAGCTTGTCTGCACTGTGCATCAAAATAGCCATTTCCACATTTCTGCTGTCCCATAATGCTTCCCCAAATAATTTATATATGCAAAAACAGGCCTGCAAAGYGAAAAATATCTTCTGAGGTTTGTCCCAGGCTGGCTTCATTGTGCTTTGTTCCCAAGAGGCCAGGGATGACAAAGTGGGGCTGGAGGTTTGTGTTGTGCTGCCTCTGGAAATGCTTTTGCTGGGGCTGCCCCGGGGAGCTGAGCCTGGCACCAGAGCCCTCCTGGCATGGATGGTGCCAGCCCCTGGCTCTGCTCCCACCCCTCTCACTGCCTTTCAAAAACAGCCCACAAATGCTGGCCTAATATGGAAGTTGCCTGCTGCTGCTTTGACAGAGGATGTTCCCTCTTTTCCTGTCATGTTGGAGATGTTCTGAAATGGGCAAGATGCAGCCCATTATACTCTGCTTTTGAAGAGTAGAAAGAATGCGTTATTCAGACTGGTTTTGTTTTTCCCCTTMTTCTCTCCCAGTTCTCAGATTTCCAAAGAGGACTTACTGTAAAGTACTACAGTTCCTGCCTGTTTCTGGTTGGGATTTTTTTTTGGGGTCATGTTTTGACTTCTGATTTCCTAGCTGCTCTGAGAAGTCGTACGTCACGTCGTAGCTGATGATTTCCAACTCCTGATTAAACTCCTGCTGGGACTGGTGGTTTGGCACCAGCCCTGGTGTTTGTGGCCATCCTTCCACATTCCTGGACAATGTTCTGGGTCCAGCAAGGTGCTTCCCCTGGGGACCAGACTGGGCTCCCCTCCTCTGCTCAGACAGATTGGATCTGCATATCACTGTGGTACCCTAGGCAGCCCCATAAAATAMAGGCTTGAGGTAGTAAAAGTTCAGCATGAAATTGGAAAGACAATGTAGCCAAAAAAACTGGCTTTAAATCAGTTTTTAACTTTGGGTAGTTTAAAGCCACAGAACATTCATCTGTGTATGTTAATGGAATAGCTCGAGTTGGTTGGTGAGCAGCATTTTCCCAAAAGACTGTAGAGGGCAGTGATGGTTCCAGTTGTGGAAGGATTAATTGATTTTTGCWGCTATTTGTTGGCTTGGTTTGGTTGTTCTGTTTTATTTTTTGTTTGTTTCTTTTGGTTTTTTTCCTTTTGTTAAAATAAAGATACTCCTTTGGAGCTTCAAACAGTCAAATGTCCAAACTTGCTTTTGGTACAGAAGGATAAGGAAACATTAGGTTCAAATGTTCACTTAGTTCWTTGCAGAAAAAAAAAAAAAGAAAATAAAACTTCTCTCAGTTTCACTTGGGTGTAGTCATCCAAGAGAAACTTCCTGGAGAAATGAAGCATTTAACATTTCACATTTRTGCTGTGTTAGGCTGAAAAGAAGAGTCCCCTGTTTGACCACRTCTTCCTGTGTAGTTGGGACTATTTGATTTCCAAAGAGCAAAAATAATTGTTACCAGCATTTATTTAATATACAGATAGAGAGGTGTTTGAATAACATAATGTTGTGGTGAGAGATTATATAAAGATCTTACATATATATATATATATATATATATATATATACACATCAAAATAGAGACATTTTTTGTGACCCTTGTGGAATATCTGATGTTTCATTTCTGGAATCCCCAAATCCATGTTGCACTGGCTGAATTTATGAATCCTGTGATTGTCCTGAGCCTTTCTGTGTCAGATGGAGCTGGCACAGGTCACTGCTGGATGAATCAGCCTGTGGGAGAGATGCTTTCTGCTCTGGWTTCTCATGGGCCAAAATAGTGAAAAGATCAACTATGCTGATAAAATTCCCTTTGGTGGTAGGGGTGGTGAAGGTTTTCTCATGTTCTCGTGCCATCTGTGGTCTGTCTGATGGTGCTGCTAGCCAGACCCGTTCACAGGGGTGAACTGAAGCTCTAGGCTAAAAGAGGGAGATGCTGAGAATTTCTGAAAGAGGATTTTACAACCACAGCCCCAAGGTTTTTACTGCTCTGCTTTTGTCCAAACCAGACACAGGAAGCACATGTGTCTGTATTACATAAAAATAACTTGGTAGGGATGCAGTAGTGCTGTTTCTCTCCCACCAAACAGCCTGKTAATTTTAAAGTTCAAATCATTTTTTGGTTACTCTGATGCCTGGAAAGGGAGCCAGTGATTCAGTTGTCATAGAGAGAGCTTAACATCCTCTCCAATGTCAAAAGAACTTTCCCAGCATCTTCCTTTTTCCTCTGCGTGTTTACAAAAGTCAGTTTGAAGTAACTATCAAAGCCTTGAGTTTTGCTGAACCATTCCTTGTCCAAGCCAAGGGCTTTCCCAGATTCACACTCAACCTGTGGGTGTGTGGCTGCAGAATCCTCTGTTGACCCAGGCAATCCCTCACTTGCTCTGTTGGCTTTCCTGTAGAGCCTGGTGAAATGAAATKTCTTTCATTTACTCCTTGAAGCTGAAATTGAAACCAAGGACGGGTTTTGGGTTCAAAGTCAGAAGGCACTTTGAGTTCTGCCCAAACTGATGCYAATCCCTTGTTGTGTATCATTTGGGTGGCTGAAGGAACCTGGGCTGGTGAGATGCAGGGTCTGGAGCAGCCCCAGCAGCAGCCCTGAACTGCTCCATGAATTGCTGCAGTTTTTTTCAGGTTTCAAACCCCATTTAAACTATTTATCCAGCAGCAGCCAACAACAACAGAAGATGCTGCCCTGCCTTGGCATTTCAGTCTTAATTAAGTGCAGCATAGCTTGCACAGAATTCAGTAAAGATGCATGCAACTTTTGGTTTTTATAGGAACTGGATTTTAGGAGGTTGCTCCCAAAGTTCAGTGCTGTTAACACAACGTGSTGTTTATATTGTACCACAACTTAATGAGAATTAGAGATGAAAGATAGAGAAGGGTGAAGGAGCACTGAGTTAGAGAAGTGCCTACAAAACAAATAACGAGCCTGTGTGCTGTTTGGCTTGGCTCATTGCTGTGGATATGGCAGAATCAAGAAAACATATTTTATAAGGAGCAGAGGAGACCTAACGTGCTGTTTATTGACACACACATGAGCTGGTGGGAATAAAAACAAATGAAACAGTGTAATTAGCTTGCACKTTAACGATGGGTTTAATGGGTGTTTATTGTCTGTGGGGTGGGATTTAGAAACTTCCCCATAGATTGCTCGTGATTAAATTGCCTCCCAGAGTTCWGCTGGAAAAGTATGCATTTTATGCTTTTGAACAAAGAATGTCTTTGCATTCCAGAGGTAATTTTTAGGAATTTTCTGTTAGCTAAAATAATAGGGAAAATCCATGGCTCTCTAATGACCTGGAGTACTGCAAATTTTTCCAYGTTACTCCTAGGTAAAAGTGATTCCCTGTATTATGTGTTCTGGCACTGTAAGGCTTCCAGAAGGCTTTTGGCCACTTACTCTGACCTCCTGTTTGTWGCAGGTCACAGATTTTTGCCATGGACCATAGTAACTGAGCAAAGGGTTTTCTGGAAAAGCTTCAAGGGATGGCAAAATCTGTTCCTTACTTCAGTAGCTTTTCCTCASATTTCCACAACTTTGTGCCTAATTTGTCATTTGACTTTGTCTGCAAGTTTCTCTTTTAGTCCCTTGSCATTTGAACCTATCTACTTCAAAATTTAAAAGATTTGGATGAAAATCTAGAATTTAAGCCTGTGACTAAAAATATATTGTCATTTTCCAGAGTTTCAAATCCATGATCTTGCTGTTTTGMAAAATCTCATCTATTGCTGCCTTCCAAGTATTGTGTCTCTGGGGAAAGACCCACATGGTGTGTGTTTCCTGATTTTTCCTTCAGAAAGAAGCCAGAAACATAAAAAAACTGTGAGCACTGTCAAGGATCATTTACTAATATCAAATCCAAGCATTTCGTCAGTTCAGTCTTATCCTAATCTCTGAGCTTTAGCATGATTAGGGGATTTWTATCTTTTTAACTAACTGAGCCAAGAGCCCCTCAGAGATGAGGGTTCTACCTGTGCATCCCCWGGCCAGAAGTTTTCTTGCTCATTGTGATCAAGAACAGAAAATAGAAAATGAGTGTTAATGGCCGGTGCAGAACTTCTGGATCATTTTGCCGCTGCTGAGGTGTTTTGTCATTGTCCAGGCATTACCTGGAGAGGATCTTACTGTTTCCTTCAGCAGAATCAGAGAGGGGGTCTGGTGTGTTCATCATTAATATGAGCAGGACAATGAAATAGTGAATTTAAAATCATTTATAAAGACATTGTATTCTATCCTCCATTACTTACTCACCTACGTTTCTGTGCTGTCACAGCAAAAYCCTTCCTATGCCCTGTTGCATTCCTGTGGTGCAGGTTTTCTCGATGAGAAAGCTGTAAAAACAGATGGATCTCACAGGAAAGGATTTGGTAAATCACCTGTATAAAACAGGAGACYGTGACTATTCCTTTTTGTATCTTAATTGGTTTTTCTAAGAAAGTCATTTTGTYTCCCTTGCAGACAGCTCCAGCAGCAGCAAGCAGAACTCGAAGTACATCAAAGAGATGGGCTGTCATCCTATGACTTATCTCAGGTGAAATTTCTCAGATTTTTCTTTTTGTGCCTCTGATCATTTAAAATGTAAAACAGCAGCAGATTTCAGCAGAACTGAAAGTACATTGTGACTGTCCCTGAATTCATGTTAGAGGGAATTACCTTGCTCTGTGTGTCTCAACAGGTGCCTGTTCCAAGTATACCAGCCAATGTTCACGAGGGTGGAAAGTCTGTGGAAAAGCCTGATGCTATCTTCTCCCAAGAGAGAGATCCTAGATTTGCTGAGATGTTTGCTGGAATAACTGCTTGTAAGTGAATGTCCCTGATGTTTAATTTTTAATACTGTGTTAAGCTTGGTTACATGATGTGGAACACAGCTTCAAGAGAATGAAGAGAAACTGCAATGAGGCAGGGAATTTTCTAAGTCTTTGGGACATTTCYTAGCATTTCTGATTAGTTGGTGTTGCCCTAAAGATGATAGGAGTAAATTCAAGGAGGAAATGATGGGTTTTGTGTCACCAGAGCCACCTGGTTCTGATTCTCTTAATTTCACAGGGACACTGTAGGCAGTGCTCTAGATATTWAATATACTGAACAGAACTTTCCATTTCTAAATATATATTTTCTTTCTTAAATGGCATAAACAAATTCATTTCTCCAGACAAATTCATTTCTCCAGATAGGATAGATTAAGAAAGTTACCATACAGCCTTAAGGTAGSCTGCAGATTTTTGTCAGATCACCAGCTTTTGTATCGATGCTTTCAGATGCATGTACTGCCTTGAAATGCAGTGACACTTATTTTCTCATCAATTGAGGCATCTCCAGTCATGTTACCTGCTCTGAGGAGTCCTTGCTCTTTTTCCCACAACTTTTAAATTTTTTAGCAAGTTCTTCTAAGAGTGATAGGAGTCTCRGGAGCAGAATGTTGTTCTGTATTCCTTGGAAATTACAAAAAGTGAGGACAGAGTGGTTACTAATGCTGTCACTGAAGGATTTCCCAGCTCTGTTCCAAGAGGTGACAGCCACCTTGTCAGAGCTGTCTCAAAGCATCCCCATCCTGAGCTGCCTGTTGCCCCAACAGACAGAAATCACTCAGACTGGCAGCTGAAGGGATCACCCAAAATATATCCATAGCAAACCAGGCTCATTAATTCCACTGCTTGTGRAGGAATTCCTTGGTTGTTTATTGTTCTTAACCATCCCTGCTGAAAAAAAGAGGAATTTTTCCATTTGTTTTAAATAAATCAATGTGCAAGCGTCACGCAGCGCACGGAGGAAACGACCCACAGGGTCTGACTGCAGGGGTGTTGGAAGGTGACCCCACTCTGTTGGTTTCTTAGCTCTGGGTTGGCTTTTTCAAATGCAGAAGAAATTGTAACTGCAGTTACAAYTATCCATCCTCCTGGTGCTGGGACTTCTCTGCTGTTGCTGTTCGTGCTCGTCTGTTTATTCTAACAGTGAATTCAACAGCTGAGGCCATAAAAGGGTCCATTAGAAGGTAGCAAGAATCCAACCCTAAACACCAGAATGTATTTTTCCAAGCAAGAACATCTTGCTTTTTGGCTGCCTTGTTGGCTGTGGTTCAGGCAGCTCTTGCTGTTTGTGGTGAAGGCTGTCGCAAGCTGTGAGGTGGCTGCGAGGTCGTGTTCTTGGAAATGCCATTTCTCTCTTCATTTTTATCAATTTCCAGGCTGTGCTTTTTTTGGGACATTCTCCCTCCCTGAATTTCTCGTGGGGGCTGTGATCAAGGTCTCCTCTGGATGATAAAGGATGGTTCTCAGTTAGGGATRGGATATCCTGTCCAAAAGCAATATTGACAAGCCTGCACGCTGCCTGCCAGACATTTGCATTATGTTGATACCCGAGCTCGTTCTGTAAAAATTTGGGAAAAAAAAATTATAGGAAATTGCTCCTATAATTGCAGGTAGTGGCCACACAGAATTAAAACCCCAAAAGCTGGGAGAGGAAGCCTGACTTTACTGATTCAAGCACAGGATGATGCAGTTCTTAGAAAGAGATCCAGTCTAGAGGCAGAAACGTTGGAAATTCTGGTCCTGCTGGGAGAAGACATCACTGACCAGTCCAGTGGTGTAGTTTAGAGAGAAGCAGGTAAAGCACACCAATTAAAAAAAAAAAAATCAGTGCTGTAGCAAAGGTGAGAGAAGAGAATTGTGTGAGGCCTTGAGTAGGAATAGAGCTGGGAGAGATGTGGGCCAGATTGAGAGGCCAAAGAGCATTCAGGGTAACTCAGGAAGGAGAATGAGCTGCTTGCTTTTAGTTTTGCTGTTCCCTTTGTCTTGGCCTCATCCTGTGGCACAGACCCTGGTAGCTGCCATGGCAACTCTGCTGCACTGGAGKAATTCCAGTTCATTTGGGGCACTCTCAATTTTTCTGGTGAGTTGTTCTCAAATATCTAAAGCACCCGCAGGATTTTGGCTCGGTCTCTTCCAGCCCTGAGAGTTTGGTGTCCCTGCAAAGGGTGGCCTTAGGAAATGGGACATCTCATGCAAGAATGACATTATTGCAGAAAAAGACAAWGTCTTCTGTCCTTCTTCTCAGATAGATGGATATCCCATCCCATTCTCAATTCTTCCTACTGTATGCACAGCCTTCTCTAGACCTTGTCCCCATTTCTCCCTGTTTTGTTTTTTTTAATATGACAATATTTTTTTTTTTAATATTCAGTTTTGCAGCCCAGCCTTGGTTTCTGTAGATAGCCAGTGAGCAATTTCTGCATTACAAAGGACAAGCAATGACAGTTTGCATCAGTGGCATCCCCAATCCCTCTCCAAGGTTCCTGTGAGGGAATTTGATGTGACTTGGTTCCACACTGAATTTTGTGTCATTCCTAATGTGTTCCACAGGGCTCCTTCATGAAGCTTGAAGAAGGAAAGAAAACTTCATTGTAATTGTCTCTGAATAATATTTCCTTCGTTATCTCATTCCCTAAATTAATATTTTTTTCTGTGATTTGTGTTTCTCTTGTAGCAGATAAAAAAATGATGGCTTCTGCATCCACAGCAGGAAATCAGCAGCTTTACTCACAAGGAAGCCCATTTCAGCCAGGACACTCKGGAAAGACTTTCAGGTGATTATTCCAGAAACTGTGGGGATCACTTTCTGAGTGTGAGGGACTCTCCCCTTTTCAGTTTCTGAGTGTGGGGGACTGTCCCCTTTCAGTCTGGTGGAAACAAAACCAACCCGAGGTGCAAGAACTTTCTTTACATTTTTTTATTAATGTGTTTTACTCTTTGCACACTTCACTGCTGGTGATTTTTGAGTTATTCTGAGTGTGTGTCATTGCCTMCCAGCTGGCAATACAGGTTTAATCTGCCTAATCTGAAGTTTGTCTTCATTTCCAGTCACTTTTGGAGAGTGGTAAGAGCAGTTGTATTTACCTTAGTGCTGGTGGTATCACCACTGTCTCACTGGAATTTTGTTCTGCACAGACCAACCAAGGCTGTGAAAGTGAAGGAACAGCCATTCAGATGTTCCTCAGTTCCAGGAKCTGGAAAACATTGGCAAACACTGATTTTATTTAAACCAATGTGTTCCTAAAGTTGTAATTGCTCGTAATCTCAGTGGGGAGAAATAAGATCCATGGGAGTGTTTTGTCAAATTAAAACCAAGCATAACTTGGGGAGATAGGAGAGTAAATTAAAATGCCTTTTAATTGGATATTGTGAATGACTGGGTGGCTGACTTGCCATCTTGGGGTTTGGCGTGTGTCCTGTTGGTTTCCTGTGCTAATTCCTGATGTTTAACTGTAGCTTTTTTCCTGCTGCTGTTCTGTTACATGGAGTAATGGTTTGCATTTCTGCCAGCATTTCCACTCTCCCTGAAGTGTCCTTTTTGAACACTCTCCAGCCTGGCTCGTGCAGGCAGAGCCTGGGCAGCCTTTAGGCACAATTCTGCAGAATTCTGGTTTCAAAGGAAATGTTCCAGATCCAGCCCAAGCTCCTTAGATTGTGGGACTTGCCAGTCCAGCTGAGAAGGATTTGCCAACCCTCCCCAGCAGCCAGATTTGGATGGACTTTCTGGTCTACATTTCCCTCTTTGGAGACTGTGATAGTAAAAAATAAAAATAWAATATATTTTTTTTAAATTAGAAAAACTCTACAAAGAATTTCTAAACATACACTTTCCTTTTAGGCAGCGTAAGAAGGCCAGGATAACAACTCCCATATTCAAATGCCTGCCACGTTTTGGTTACACTCTGGGAGGGTTCTGTCAGCTTTCTCCAAGGATTCAAATTCCTGTTTTCTCTCTGTTTGGGCCTTGTTTACTTCTTTTCCCAATCTGCTSTCTTCTTTCTCTGTAAGATTGTGCAAATAAACAGTAGGGAARGAACTGGAGAAAAGAACAAGCTGTTTCAGTGGATGCACAAAAGTGGTTTTGTGTGCTGTCTTCATTTATATTCATTTATATATGACATGTAAAAAATGTTTTTATATATAAAAGTACAGTCACAGTGTGTGATTGTGCAGATTCCGTTGTTCAAGACATCTGTGAGAATGAAATGGTGAAGTGGAGCAGTTCTTTCATTAAATTTTTCTTATTATTAGGAATTTCTGGGTATTTCTCTCCCGTGAAATTCATTAATTAGAAAACAGCTAGCATATAAAAAAGTTCCTTAAAAATATTATTTCTTTTTACTACTAGTGCTCCAAAGTTACTATATGAGTTTAACTTCCTGTCTTGGTTATTCTTTTGCCTGGGTATATAACTGCCTGTTCTTCTTTAGCATCAGTTGGTGAAAAAAGGAATTCAAAGCCTGTATTTTTAATAAATAGCACCTACTTCTTCATTTCCTAGGCAGGAAACAAATAACAAAGTGCTTATAAGCAACATTTTTTGTGCCCATCTTCATTTAAAATGTCATTTAAGCAAGTGCTTAAATACTGTTGACTTTGAGCACAAATTTACGATGAAGTACCWCCTTGAATAGCCTCTTCAAGCAGGATTTTTAATGTGTTAAATGTTAAATTAGAAGTGTGCATGCACTGTGGGACTTACTACTCTCAGAAGCCCTTTCCAAGAGATCACTGAAGTCTAATTCAAAATAATTTTGCCCGCTGTGTCTATTAGAACTGACATTTCAGAATGCCAATATTCTCCGTAGTTTTGTGATGGCATTCAGTCATTTTTTATCCAGATAGTTTGAATGTATTGTCAGTATTTCTGTGTCTGGAATACGATTTGTGCTTTGGGAACACAGCTCCAAAGCTACAGCTGAGCTCTGTTTGTGCTCTACACCCTCAGTTCCTCTGTGGTTCACGTGCCTGGTGTCAATGACATCCAGTCYTCATCCTCCAGTGGGCAGAACCTGAGCCAGATATCCCGACAGCTGAACCAGGGCCAGGTGGCCTGGACAGGAAATCGCCCTCCTTTCCCAGGACAGGTATTCATTTCAGCTTTATTTACAAGRTTTGCAATCTCTGTGCTTTTCACAAAGGAGTTGGTGAACCCTGGCTGTAATTAATTTGTGTTTTGGGGGGGAAYTGGTGCCTCATTGCTGCCCCACGTGTCACTGCACCCACTTTGGGRTGGTGTCCCTTTTGTGCTGACCCATATCCCAGTGCAAGGTCTTGTCCTGAATTTGTTTCSTGTGTGCCCTGGATGAAGGAAAAARAGCAGATCTTCTGCTTTAGTATCAAACCTGTGAATTAAATCTTTGTTGGACCAGGACCTTGCACCCAGCAGTGTCACCCACCATCCTGGGTGGGCAGAAGGGACAAGTGCAAATCCAGGAACAGATTCAGCYCCTTTCCCCTTCCCCTCTTCCAGGGAAGAACAGCTTAATTTGCATTAATTGCCAGTAACAAATCATTGCAGATATCCAGAGATGTCATCACCTTGAATTTCTCTTGCTGGGATTGGTTATGCAGTGATTTTTTTTTGGGATTGCTGGGCTGTTCACTGTGTGGGACATGGTTTATAATCAGATGCTGTCTGTAGCAGGATCCATTAGCACATGGCTTTGGAGGGAACTCTTCACCCTTTAGTCTCAGTACACAAGCTGTACATGTCTCAAATCAGCCTCTGCAGTGTTTAATCATTTGTGTGACATCCTGGGAGATCTGTGACAGAGCCATTAGCAGGTGAAGTGACAGCAAGCTGGGTTTTACTACCTTTGAATTAACTCAGCTGCCCAATTAAAGCAGTGTTAGACTGTTTGTTCCCTTCTCCCAGGGTCTGGTGATTCACCCTTCCAAGCCTTTTCCAAGGCAGAATCACTGCTGCCTCTATTTCATAGGCAGGGAGGGAAAGCAGCTCATTAGATTTGAAACTTCTTTGGCCATTTAGTGCCAAGCACTGGAGACTCTGACACCTGCATGTGTCCTGCAAAGCATTCAGGTAACTGATTTTACTGTGGCACTGCAAAATCAATTCACCTGGCAAATAAAGGTGAATACTCTATACTTGTTCGGTTTGAGATTAATCCTCATAACAGTGGTGAAGGAAATCCTGGTTTTCCAAGCAGCTCTGATACAGAGTACATGTGAGCTAATCAGCAGGAGAGCTGTAAGTTTGGTTTATAGCCTGTTGTGTTCCTTCTGCAGCAGTGAGCTGGGCTGGGATAGAAATGAAATAAGGCTGAGACAGGAAAATCGTGCCTGTTGGCATCCACAGAGTTTATTTATCTTCTCTTTATGTTGTAAAAAGGATTTTGCAGTGCTGTTCCTCAACAATAAAACCTCTTCCTTCTTTCACCCTTTCTTCCTCAGCAAATTGCATCTCAGTCTGGCAAGGCTCAGTCGTCTCCCTTTGGAATTGGGACAAGTCACTCGTACCCAGCAGATCCCTCGTCCTACAGCCCTCTGTCCAGCCCTGCCACCTCCTCTCCCAGTGGCAACGCCTACTCCAGCCTAGCAAACAGAAGTGCAGCCTTTGGTAAGTCCTAAACGAGCTAACACACAAATAAAACTCATCAGCATTCAGCAGAATTCCTCCAGCCTGTCCTTTTGGTGGGTCAGAAAGTCCAGGTGGTGAGAGGGTTTTGCTTTTTGCTGCTGAGTAGAGAGGACAGAGCTGAGCTGTTCCCTCCGTGCTGCATCCAACACACCTCAGAATTTTGTGTCATTTTGTGCCATGATGGAACTTTTTTATAATTTTCCCAGTAAATGACATCCTGAAATGTTCAGAATTTGCTTGTATCACTACTAACCATCCTCCCAAATTGTGGTCAGCTTGTTCAATTTCTTTTTTAAAAGGTACACATTTGCTTTTTTTTTTCTTCATTTTTTACCTTCTTCATGACAATGTCCTCTTGCTCAGAGATTGCATGTTGGAGTTTGGCTGGAAACAGGATTTATTTTGTACCCCCACTGCTACTAACGTAATCAGAGTAGGTGCCATGTTTTGAAGTGGTTTTCTTTTCCTATTACATTCTAATTTAGTGGCTTCCAGACCATGACCCAGTAGGTAACCCCTTTGTAAGTTTTCTGCACTCCACCAGAAAAATAATATTCAAAAGTAAAAAATACGGTGGTTTTCATAAAAAAATCCACTAGCTGATACTAATGTGCAATCCCAAAAAGCCCAGGTAGCAGTGTGCTGATGTGTTTTGTTTTCCCCCGTCCCTGGGGAGCAGATCTGGCAAAAAGGGCACGGASATGGAGCTCTTCCCACACGGCTCATTCCTGCCTCCATTTCCATTTCCACCAGGCATTGCACATTTGTTTATGAGATAGCCTTGTATTTCAGGCTTAAGCTCCTTGGCAAGAACCCTTTTCCCTTAATGAGAAACATCTCCTGACCTACATCAGTTTGGGTGCTATTAATAACACAGCGGAGACGGCTTCGGCCGCCGGCTGGCACGAGCTGTGCTGCTGGAAACAAGCAGCATTTACTTCACTCACTTCGTGTCAAAGTATTGTTCTGAGGGGAAAAAAAAAATTAAACCCAAACAAGTTTGCAGCTTGATTTTAAAGGGTAACTTGGAGGAATTTTATTTTGGCCCTTAAAAATGTCTGCGGGGTTTTTTGAGTCAGCTGAGTTACTGGTTGTGRTAATGTCAGTAAGGGAAGAGCTGTAATCATCTCCTTTGGATGTGATAGACATGCTTCACTGCAGCCTGTTTATTTTCCTGTAAAACATTCTCTTTATCTGTTTTGCATGGCTTAGCTGGTAGCCAAAGGGCCTGGGTTAATCAAGTGTTTTGGTATTTTCTGAAGCCATCCATGAGTAGTGGCTGATTTGACGTGGTTGAGTCTGGCTCTCAAAGCCTTGGCATAGCACAGGTGTGGGAGTTGGCACCCTTGGCAGGGGATGCTGGCCATCAGGAAAAACCAGACAATCACAGCTTGATCCTCTGCTGGGAGAGGGAAACAGGCAAAAATAACTGGAGCAGTTATACAGAAAAACATTAAAAAAAAAAAATAAAAAGAAGAGGAAATGTTTCAAGGAAAAGCATAAACCTGGTGGCAAACTTTCAAAAATACTAATTCTTAGGAGATATTGTAATTAATGAATGGAAAATTATCCAAAAATATTATAATTCAGTGTCAGTCTGTAGAAATGCAGGGTAAAATGAGTCCTCCTTAACTGTAATCTGTTWCTGTACTCACGAAAAATGTATGTGTAATAGGTAACCAAATTAGTGTGTGGCAACGTGCTTTTTTACTATTTAGAAGAAATTCATCTCCTTGAAATCATAATTTTAAGTGTCTTTACCATAAATCTTTGCTATTCATGTCACTCTATTAAAAGTAGATGGCCTCGTGCTTTTTGGAAAGTACACCATATTGACAGGATGATTTGCTATGAACTGCATATTAAATAAATCATTTTACAGCTGTATCATTGGAGGACAAGAGAGTCCAGCAATGCCTGTATTTAATCAGCARGGCTGTTGTCTGTTGATCATAGTGTTTCTGTCTCTTACTCCTGGTTTTCGTTTCATGCCTCTTAGATGAGCAGCAAACTGCACAAGAATTCAGTCTTTGCAAGAGAAAGAGCATTCAGATGCTCGAGTTAAGTTTTTAAGTGAAATGGAAAATACCTCCTTATTATTAATTAAAAAACAAAGGGATGAATGCTTGAAAATTGTTTGCAGTGCCTGGCTGGCTGTGTCTGTGCATTTTGCTGTGGGCAGTTCAGTGCCATGGCTGTGCAGCCAAAACTCCCCCAGGTTCCTCCCCTTGGGGTTGGTATCACTCAGGACCTTTCTCCARGGCTCCTTTGCAGATCCAGGTGCTGATGGACAATGCCCCAAAACAGGCAGGTGTTTTGGAGGAGCTGCTCTGACCTGTGCCCTTCCTTCCCCTGGGGCTGGTGTCACTCAAGACCTTTCTCCRAGGCTCYTTTGCAGATCCAGGTGTTTTGGAGGAGCTGCCCTGACCTGTGCCCTTCCTCCCCCTGCAGCTGAAGGTGGCCAGAGCAGTGGGCAGTTCCAGGGCAGACCATCTGAAGTGTGGTCGCAGTGGCAGAGCCAGCACCACAACCAGCAGAGCAGTGACCAGCACTCGCACCCCCAGCCCAGCCAGACCGAGGTGTTCCAGGTAAGGAATGTTCAGTGAGCCCACAGTCCCTCTGACAGCAGCTCAGTTGTGATTTAGAGCTGAGACCCTCGAGGATCAGGGCCTGGAGCAGTCCCCTCCTGCTGCGTGGTGCCATAGCTGTGCTCTCTGTCAGCTGCCCTTTGCTGAGGTGCTTCGGGTTTCTGCCACAGCAGCTGAGGTGAAATGCTGTTTTCYCTTCTCTCTGCACCCCACACTTAGGGCTTACATCTTCTGTAGAGAACCCATGAAATATTCCCCAGTGAGGGTCTTTCTTATCCCGTGCTGGCCTCTGACATCTCAAGTTCAATTTGATATCAGTGTCATTCTCTTTGATAGTTCCAGCAGGAAAGGAGTCTGATACTGCATAGAAGATAGCGGCCAATGATTTTTTAAGGTTTAACTCAGATCCCAGAAAGGTGATAAACAATCATCTTCAACTACCTAATTAAATATAATTCTGAGCCTTGACTACAGACAATGAAGCCCTACTATAGAGCAGGACTTTGTAAGTTGACTAATAAMAAATCTGTCCTTGTATGGTTTGTAAATTAGATGAAGAAGACATGAGTTTGCAAGAGAACAATGCAGATAAATGCAGGAAAGACAGCTGGAGCCCCAAGAAAGGTTTAGAAATGGGGCAGCTCCTTATCTTTGGACAGTGAGTTCATCTGCACAACTGCAAAGTCCAGAAGGATAGTCAGGATTATTCCTGTGGAGCATGGTTTGGTGGCTCCAAGCAGGTTTTTCCTTGTGTTTTACCAAACTCCTCGTGTAGTGCAAAGGATGATCATGGGATGRAAGGAGAGCTGGGCTCATGTGCAGAACTCTTGGAGGTGAGCTCTTTGGAGGGAATTGGGATAACAGCTGGATGTGATCAGAAACTTGGCTGAGTTCTAAGGCCTCTGAGAATTGCTTGGATTGTTCGTGCCCAGGGCAGCCCTGGGTTATCTGGGCTTAGGGAAAGAGGCAGACTCAAGAGGGGACTTTGCCACAGAGGCCCAGCAGCAGAAATGCCTTCAGAGGTGGAAATGTAGACAGGAGGGGTCAGCTACAGCTTCCCTTTGGCTGGGAGAGGATGTGGGAAAACATCAAATAAGTCCAAGTTTCGGTCAGAAAATGAAGGCTCACCCTGGCAGCTCARAGCGTGCCAGTTGTGTTCACAGTCTCTCCACATTGCCAGGGATGCTGTGAAGACCTCAGATGGATTTTGATCCATCTTTATTTCTGGGGAACTTCCCAGTGTGCAGCAGCTCTCAGCTGTTCTTTCACAGAGCAGATCCCGTGAGCTTTGTTATTTGTTTTTATGGTTTTGTTTTATTGTGAGGATAATGAGCCATCCCTGGCAAGACTTAGCTTTGCGGTAAGAGCTTGTTATTGTAYGGACTGACAGGAAAAGCAAGAGTAAACTCTGCTTTTCCCAGCAAGGGATATCTTTTCCCTGTGGCTTCAGTCTCCAGCTGAGAGGAAAGGTTGAGTGTTTTTTGAAGGCTCCTGCAGAGACCTCACTTGGCTCAAGACACGTGAGAGCAATTACCACGAAATCCCATTTTTCCTGAGAAATTGCTGCTATTTCCTCTGCCTCTGTGCATTCATGAAGCTGCTTGGGCATCTCGTTAGCTGGGGTGATGTCCAGCCTTGGGGGTTTCTCTGGTCACCAGAGAGGGCTGGGGAGGAGCTGGGACTTTGCCCAAACCCATCCTCACACAGCAGGAGCTCCAGGGTGGGAGATGCTGCCCAAACCATCCTTACATCAGGAGCTCCAGGGTGGGAGATATTTTATACTCCCCATGCAGTGAAACCTGGGAGTTTGCTTTTCTCCATGGGTAGCTGTCCATTCCAAGAGGAGCTGTTTCAGTCTGGGAGGAGGAGGAGGCAGCTCAAATGTGTTTTATTCAGAGGAGCAATCCAAAACTTCTGCCCTGCTCAAGTCCCACCGCTTGTTCAGAAACAACCCAGCAAAGAGCAGCACAGAAACCTTGCAAGGGTCTGGTTKGCACCTTGTTTATCTAAACGTGGCCTTTTTTGGTTTTACACCGAAAAGATGAGCAGGAATAATGTGTGTGGATAATGTGTTGCAAGTGACACTGTGATTTTTCCTCCCGTGCAGGACATGCTGCCGATGCCGGGGGATCCCACACAGGGCACTGGCAATTACAACATCGAGGATTTCGCTGACCTGGGCATGTTTCCACCCTTCTCTGAGTAGCTCGCGAAGCAGAAATGGAAGCTCTTCTTCTCCAAGGCCATTTCAGTGTAATTTTGGCGCTGCTTTTTCTGTGTTGCATTTCTGTAGAAGCTACTAAACCAGAAGATACATTCCTCATGTTTCAGATAGTGGTGTAGAGCTTGCTCTCTCCTCTTTGGGGTGCATCAGTGCCAGCAGAGGAGCTCCAGCACTGTTAGTGTTTATTGACAGCTCCATTTTTTATTTTTATTTTATTGTCATCTACCTCAGAGATAAAAATTTTGCTTGTTTTAAAAAAAAAAAAAAATCTCTGAGTCTCAACTATTTGAATGTGAATGATACATAATATTTCCTTTGAATGGTAATTTTTCAATAGATAACAAAATAACAAAGACTAACAGAGAAAAGGTAAGGTGGTGTCTCGTTACAGTGCCTACYGCTCAATTTCGATGCCTTGCTTTAAGCTTCAGTTTCTGAAAGCAGACACAATATTCTGTTTTCTTTGATTCTTGTAGRTTTTAGGTCACTTTGAATGTTGAGATTAAGCAACATAATGTAGGCCTCTCTCACCAGGAGATTCAGCTCTGCCTTTTCTAACTTAAACTTGAATGTGTGTACATTTTGGTACTTTCTGTATATCTTGTGCTGTATGAAGTGATTTCCTGTACTGGTTTCTTTTGCCTTTACAAAGGGTCCATTCTGGAGTGTACTGAAAAGGTTGATGATGTATGTGAAGGATTTGAATATCGTGGGAGTCTCCATCACTTCACATAGGTGTTCTTACTTTTAATTCAGGTGGTTCTCTGTTCAGAACAAACATTTACTTACATAAGCTATTAGTCTGGTTTTGCACTGAAWTGAGGCCTATAACCCTGTACATTTCTCACTGGCTGCTTTAATTATTGTTGTTCTCGCTTTCCCAAAAAATATTGCCTCTTAAAAAATGACTGTAAACACATCCAGATGGCATTTTCTATATTAGCTGCATTTCCTTTCTGTGAAGTACTTTTTTATACTGTGAAACCTCACATTTTAACAGTGCAGGGTGGTGGCCTGTTACTAGGAAATCATTCAAGCTCACTTGCTGCAAGCAGTGAGATGGTTTTGTAGTGTGTAATTTTTTTAGAGTGAGTTGGTAATAGATATTGACTGGACTATTGTCCACTGCATACACAGTGATAACTTGAATTTTTGCTTGGATTCCCAAGCAAATGCTTCTGTTAAACCCAGTTAACCCTATTCTGTTAAAAATGGGATTTTCAGCTTACCCAGTTTGGTGAGGACTCGTGCCTGCTCTGAATGCTTTCCCACAGAGGTAAGTGAACCCCTTCCTCTTGGGCGAGTCACCTGCCCTGTGTCCTGAGCAGAGATGTGGCAGGAATCCCTTTGTTCAGTATTTCATGTGCACGATGAGCTGCAGAGGTTGGATTGTGAGGATTTTTATCCTGATTGTTTCTTGTGGGATGGGARGAGAAGGAATGCAGAGGATGCCCCGAGTTCCTGCGTGTGGAGTAACCTCTGAGGGTGGCTGATGGTGGCCAATCTCTGCACAGGGGGAAGGGGCAGCTTCCCTCAGCTTCTGAACATTCAGGRAMCATCAGGGACCTGGAAAGGGTCCAGCCCCAGGGCTCAGCCCCATCCAGAGGRTCCCATGTGTGCAGCGATTCTTGGAGCTGAAAGGATGAGGCTGAGCTTTGTCATAGCTCCTTTGGAAGCCTGGGCTGTGCCTGTGGGGACCTGGTGCCCATCAGCATGGGGAATCCATCCATCCATCTTTATGGGATGCTGTCCTGGGCAGCAGCAGCCCTGCCCCAGCCCGTTCTGGCCACACAGGGTTGGTGTGAGGGTGGCACAGGGACAGGGCTGGCACAGTCTGGTGGTGCTGCTGTCCCTCCTCCCACACCCTCATGCCGTGTTCAGTAGCCAGGAAGGGTCCTCTCACTGTTCCTCTCACTAAATTTGGGACCAATCCTTACCCCACGTGCAGGTGGGGCTAGGGACTGTTTTTTTAGTTTTGTATGTCTGCAGTTGCAGTACAGGAGAGGCTCAGATCCCCTGGTCTGTGCTTGCCTCACCAAACCACACTGAGAACAAACAAAACCCTCATCCCTCCTCCCCAGAGATGAGGAAAACACCATCTTAGGTGAGCAAACCRTGTGCTTACACACCTTCTTCTCAACAGATGGGTGTTTATTCTCTCCGAGAATGCTGCTCAGATGGAACTGGACAGGCAAAGCTCTGCTGCCTCACTATAAAATTCCCTGGTGTCTCTGAGAGGTGCCTGGATGCTGCCCCAGTGACTGACACAGTGCTCARTGTCTGTGCAGGGTTTGAAAAGGGCTGATCTCGAGGGAGGGAGCAGTTTGTGTCTCTGCACAGAAGATGCTTGACATGATAAATGTCAGTCCTTCTGAAATTTTTGTAAATTTCTCCATAAAGTGAATAATGAATTGAAAAAAAAATGCTGTTCCTCTGTTTTATTTTACCCAACTGCTCGAAGTATATTTATAAGTTATTTTACTTCCTGAATTCAATTTTTAAAATAAGGGTTTTAAAGTAATTTTCTYCCTCCTGACATCAGCAAAGATAAGTTCCTCAGTGTGTCGTGGGTTTTATACTGCTGGAGAAGGCTTCCCATGTACAGATTTTGGTTGTGCAGTTAGCAGTGCACTGTTAGAAGAATTTGAAGCACATGTCTATGGTTTGTTTTTTTTAAGTAAGTACACCTGAGGCCTCAGAGCATGGACTGCTTCTCTCCTTGTGGACTCCTGCTGCCTTTCAGGTGATGTCTGCTCTGTTGGGGCAGTCAGGGCAGTGCAGGTTTGGGATTTCCCTGTCAGCCACTGCCATGCCCCATTTCTGTAGTGCCATCCCGAGCCAGCTCTTCATTGTTGGCATTTCCACCGTGCCCTGCTCCTGTCCCATTCCTGGCCATCCCATCTCCCCATTCCAGGCCAGAGAGGAGGGAGCATTTAAGGATTTGGGCAGTTTTGTGCTGCAGGTGAGGCTGTGCTGCTGCTCTCACCCTGCTGTGTCTGTCACTGTCCCCAAAC